>NW_009259800.1:2289463-2297178 GCF_000687185.1 Egretta garzetta
AAAAAAGAAGAAAGGTTGCCTTTAATGTGGGTTTTGGGGATAGGTTTGGTTTGGTGTGTGCTGCTTTGGTGTTTGCATTTCGCTGCTTTTGAACACTGAAATTATACAAACTGGTTTCTTTTTGTTTCCAACTGATGTTACCCTTTTTGTTAGCAGATATTGTTATTTAAATGCTCTTTGAAACTAAACAAGAAAGCAAAAGGAAAAAAAAAGTCCATTTTCTTTTAATCAGGAAAATGTTCCTTCATGTATTGCTTAAAACCAAGATCTATTTCTACCTTTGTAAGTACAAGAATTTACAATTTGGACATGAAAGCTCTCTACCAATTAGTTTTAAGTACGCATTTATGATTGCTGGGAGAGTTGGGCTGTTAACATAGCGCACGTTATCTGCATGAAGTCTCTCAACCACTGACTCCAGCCAGGCTGTCTGGAAACCCAGGGAGGTGGCTTGGGTTGGTGCTTTGATTCCCTTCGGCTTGAGCCCAGGCCAGCGGCGGAGGCTTGGTCCAGCGAGGTGTGGTGCTCTGATTCAGCAAAGCCTTTCCAAGCACGCGCTCGCTTTTAAACATGTGAACAGTCTGGCTGGCTTCAAAGCTCTTAATGAGGTTGTAGTGGCGGGGGCCCTGTCCCGGGGGGATTTCGGAGGAGGTCCTTATTTCCGGCTGAGTAGGGCTGTGCGGCACAGCCACAGATGGCCGTGCCTTGCGCTCTCACGCTAATCTGCAAGTGCAGAGACTTCACAGCTGCCTGGGAAACCGCTGGGGAGTAACGGTGCAAAGTACTGAAATGGGCAATACAGTATTTAGTCATTAGGTTTGCTAATCCAAGGCCTAAAATCAGCCTCATTTCAATCAATAGCAATCTGTTTGCACTGTCAGGAACTAATTTAAAAATCTGCTTTAAGTCCTGGTTAGGCGCTTGGTATTCTGTTTTCTGCATCAAAGTAGAGGGGAAGCAGTGGGCATAGCACAGCGGTGGCAGGAGGCGGAAAAATCCTTTGTAAATAAATACTGGATGTTTATTTCCCAAATGAAACCCTGCTATTACAAAGAAACGCTGTTGTTTTTGCTAAATTTATCCAAGAATTCGTCAAGATTCTTGAAGTGGCTGCAGAGCCTGCTCTGCAACAGAGGCTGGACTTTGCAGTGTGCTTCATTTCTTCAGTGTTTCTTTAACGTGCTGTACAAACCTTAGGCAGCTGAGGTTTGCGTTACAGATGTGGCGCAGGTGACTTCATCGCAGGATTGCAGCCACCTTTTGAGAGCTACGGCACAGCTTCCATAACAGGTCTCTGTAACATACTGGGCATCAGGAGGAGTAGTGCAAAATAGTGCCAAAAACCCAGTGGGAATTACAGCAGGAGAAGGCCTTTGCTTAAGCTGGAAAATGTATTTCAAAACCCTCTGCAGTTCTGGTAGGGAAACATAAATTGAGGAGACTTATGTCTGTAAGAATGGGGGGGGGATCCAACTGGTTTTAGACTAACACTGAAGCATGAAACAGAAGCATATGCTGGATTCTACTGCACTGCAATTATTATTTTCTGAAAGGAGTGATGTAAACCGTGTTTTGGCTGCAGAAAGTGTTATATGTAGGAGAACATGGCTTTGCGTTTTTCGCTGGTGTAGTGAAATACTTATTCCCTTGTTTGGACTGGCAGGTTCCCCTTTTGTAGCTGACCCTCACTTGCCAAAACTGGTGCTCCCTGTACCCTGCCTGTTCCTGCTCCTATAGGACTTGCCTGATGCCCCCAGGGAGGCTCAGCTGCCTCTGAGCGCAGCTCCTTGGTGAGTCCCAGCCCCGGAGCACAGCTGGGGATGCCGGCTCGGGCAGGGCTTGCTCCCCTGGACCAGCACCTCACTGCCGTGGGCTTTGCTCCTGCTGGGTTGGGGACTGCTCGTGGGTGGCAGAGCCAGCGGAGGTTGGGAAGGCGTGGGGATGGGAATGCGGTGTCTTGCCATGTACGCTCTGCTCCCTGCTTTGTATTTAAGGATCATAATGCTGTTATAACGGTATTGACCCTGCTGTGTTCAAAACCGGACCCTGAGGCTTTGCCCGCAGCACTGGCTTCTACCTCCTTTGTCCCTGTTTTTTCTCTTCTCCAAAATTCCTGTCTGTCCCCGTTCGCCTCACCCACTTAACAACATTTGGGCAACAGCAATGTGTTCAGGCCTCCAGATGGCTGCTGGCATTTTTAACATGTGTTAGAGCAGGTCTAGAGAGCACGGTGATTAAAGCACTGGATGCTACCAGTGCTTTCTCTGCGTTGGGACTTCTTCTGCTACCTCTAGCGGAGCTGAACCACAGAGTCTTCGGGGGCCTTACATCTCCATCTCAGTTCCCCATCTGAGAAGATGCGATAGCTGCAGAGCCAGCGAAGTGTGGCCGAACAGACGTCGGTAGCTGGAGACAGGCACAGACATTTCGTAAAGAGAGCGCTCTGGAGGAGGCTGCTCAGAGCAGCTCTCATCTCACAGGGCTCGTCCCTAGCAAACAGGGAAGACTTGACCTGACATTCCTGGTGTTTTCAAAGTTAAAAAAGGTCAGAAAATTGAAGTGGTAGGAAGATAGTTAAGTCACACAGCTACCGTGTAAGAAACTTATGTTGTATGTTTGTGAAGAATCAAACCAGTTAGAAGCTCCATGTTTTAAAACTCCTAAAGGTCACCTTTAACTTCTCTGCCTGCAGTTTGCATGACTGATAAGGACCTTAGGTCACATTTGCTTAAATATAGCCTCAGAGGAGCAGAAAAAACAGTAACAAAGTGGTCCTCTCTTCTGGCTGGTGTGCTGTAAGTAGCTGTGAATGAATCTCATTACAATGGCTTCTTTTGAAAGGGAGAAATAAAAAGGAAATTTCATTGCTAACAACTTATGTGGCATCAGACTCTATAAAAAAGGTTGTTGGTGGTCATTGGTTACATTGTTATAAAAGAAGAGCTAAATGGTTTGTAATTTAGAGAAGGGGATTTAATTACATGAAGTAATTTACAGGAAGCTATAACCACTTGTATCTTTTTCTCTGTTGAATTTAATTGGTTGACACAATCCACAAAGTCTTCTTTCTTTTCCTTCTTCCCTCCTCTTTTTTTTTGTTTTTGTTTTTTTTTTTTTTGTTTTTTTTTTTTGTTTTATTTGTGTATTTGCTTTTGGAGAAGAGAAGGCACCAAGATGGAGCGCTTCTGTTGTATCTTGTGATTTTAGCAAATTGAAGAATGGAGGAACACAGTACTGCTTGAACGGTGCTCTGTCTCCCGCTAGTCCTGGTGGTGTGTGCCGTTTGAAGAGATTCAGAGCCTTGGCTGGAGGTTTTTCTTGTACATCTCTTCATGGTGGTGAGATAGGGCACGTTCCGGGTGTCCCGTGAGCTGTGCAGAGCCCCTTTTCCTGGGTGTAAGGCAGATGCTGCAGAAGAGGCTGGGACCTAGAAGCAGCTGAAGGCAGCCATGGCCTTTTTGCATGTTGTTTTTCTGGTTTGGACAAGACATGTCTAAAGGGTTATTCCATCTTGATTTAGGCACTAGCTGCCAATATTTTAGCTAGCTTTGCACAAGGGTTCAGGATCTGTTACGTAATTGTAGCCGCTGTTCCTGGGCTTGCACCAAATCTCTGCAGTAAAATACAAAGCCTCTGAATGGCAGCAGGTAGAGTATGGTTCCTTATGATCATCCCTGTAGCTTTTGGGATGATCACAGATACTTTTTGCGTGTGTGTGAAACAAGCATAGGAGATGTAGACTGACAATATTCTTCCTCTAGCATGCTTATCGCTGTAAGAACTAAACCATCTGCGCAGCTCCAGTCTAAATCTGAGCTGATTAAAAAAAACCAAACCCCCAAAAAACCCCAAACCAACAAAAACCCCATAAAAATGACATCTCAATGTCACTTGTGGTTGAGGCAGAATAAATATCTTTTTCATGAGATAATGCTACTTTCAACATGCAGAACTTGTCCTTGCTTACTGCTGGCCGTGGATCTCCATTTCTGCAAGAGACTGCTGGGATCGGTGCACCAGGAGCTGTAGTAGAATCGCTTTGGCAGTTTCCAGTCTTTGCCTGAAGTCATTTAATGGCACTGGTCCAGCTCACTTGGCTTGTCTTGTGGAAGCGTATCAAAGATGATGCTGTTTTCCACCTCTCAGTTGCTCTCGCCTCACAAACTGCAGCCTCGGGCGGTGTTACCCACATCCTTCGACCTCTTTTCAGTGTGGATTCTTAAGGGAGCTAATTTTCATACTTCTGCCTGATGGATGGTTTACATGAGCTGTTGAGAATGTACACAGCTTGAGTAAGCACGTCTTTGGTTTGAAGATATCTTTTAGGTAAAATAAGCACTTATTTTTTTCCCTTTAGTCCTTCAAGCAAGGCCACTAGTAGCTCTTCAGGTGAATGCCATTGCACTATTTATTTGACAAAGTCAGTCCATGAAACCCGTGCTATTTTCTCTAACATTTTGTCTAAAAGAAGCTGAAGAATTAAATAAAGCCAGCAGGGGTTTGTGATAGATTTAAAGCTCTTCCAAGCTTACTGGTTGAGGGAGTCCTAAGGCGTAGTCAGGTATGTATGTATCTCTTAACTCAGGAGTTGAAATATGCCCTGTCTGAATGCAGGTTTTTCCAGCTGTTAGCACTGCAAATTGATTCTAAAATTGTTCTGAAGTTGAGCTTTGACATTAACTCATTTAAAAAAAAATTCCTAGCAAGGAGGATATTTTGAATGTTAAGTTTAGGAATTACACATATAAATTCCTATTATCATTACATCCAAAAGGGGTGGGTTTTCCTTTTTCTTTTTTTTTTTTTTTCTTTTTTTCTGGTAGCTTCTGCTCAATTTTGTTTCTTTGCAGATGGAGTTGTTGAGATTACAGAGCAAAGAATTATTTCGGTAGATGCTGGATTCTCAAAGTGAGTGTCTGAAGGCAATTATGTAACTACGCGAAGGTTTTTAATTTAAAACCAAATCTGTTGTCTTCACCGTTCCTTCCACATTCCACTTTCTTCTGATTAAAGGCTTTGATTTTGGCACTAGGGGAAGGAGCACAAGGCTCAATTCTTCCTTCAGCTGCAGATCCAATGCAAGTTAAAGTTGAAGACTAGGAATAGGTTTCACTTTGCACTCTCTAATGTTTCCTCTTACAGCCCTGCTTAACTCATTAACACTGAATAGTAAAAACAAGGAAAAATCCTTTTCCAGGGGAAACTTTATCCACTGGAATAATATCGCTAAAAGAATCCAAGGACGAGGTAATGGATCAAGTAGCAGATGCTGTCCAGAGCAGCTAGAGTAAGGGTGCCGGGAGGAATAGCCGCTGATGCTGTCACATTGCAGCCTTCTGGAAGGTGGTGCTGGATCTCATAAAGTTGTCTTGCTTTTGGTTCTCAAAACTTTCGAGTGACCGTAGGGCAGTATTTTGTAATTTAACATGACGTTTATTGGCTGTAGTGTCAGTCATAGGTACCTTTTTGGAGTTAGCGCCTCAGTCCTTTAGGATGGGAGACGGAGATAGTTCAGCTGGTCGGATAGGTCTGCTGTGGAGTACATCTGCTGCTTCAACATGAAAAAAAAAATTTGCTTTCCAGTTATTTTTCAGCTCGTATGAAGCAATTTCAGTGTATGAAGGTGTAAATGGGAATGGCACGAAGGAAGAGAGTCATATTACAAGTGTTGCCTGAATTGAGATTTTTTTTTTTTTTTTTTTTTTTTTTCCCCTTGCTCCACATTGCTACCTGTGCTCTTTTTCTTCCAGGCGCATACTGCCAAAACCAATAACATAAAAATAAAAAAAGTTACACTTCGCTTACCACATAGGGAATGATCCCTATAGCAGAGAAGAAAGTCTAGATTCACAATACCTGAACCCCATTCTGAAAAGCTGAATTCCGTGCTCTCCCGTAAAAGGGGCTGGCAGTCCAGCCCTCTGCGTTACCGGGGGACGTGGTGGCGTAATGGCTGGATGCCATTTTAGATTGCTTCCCCATTTTCATCTCTTGCTTTCCTTGCAACTGGCTCATTTTGTTCATAAAGCAGCTTGTAATTGAGTGTTTGACAAAGAAGTGTTTACAAGCAGTGTTTCTTGTGCATAACTGCCTAGCTGATGGGAATAACAATTTGGGTCTGAATTTCAGCCCTCCTTTGTCACTGTCGTATCATCGTCGGTGGCGGTGTTGTCTCTGCTTAAAGAGAAAGATGGATTAAAATTGCTTCAGGGTATGGTACCGGAGTGGGGATTGCATGCTCTGTGAAGAAGGTTGTGACTGTTCCTTGTGGCCCATGCTCGTTCTTTGTTCGCGTCTTGGTTTTAGACCGCACCAAGGTGTCTGATAATTACCATGTGTGGTGACTTCTGGGTTTTTAGAGGAGGAGTCTGCTAATTTCAGGGGAATTTTATTCCGGTCATATGACATTTAGAGGTTGGAATTTTGCCAGGTGTTAAGACTTCTCTAGCCATCGTGTGGGGTGAGATGCTGTAGACTGTAGCTGTCCTAATCTGGGAACATGGCTGGAGTTCAGTCTGCAGTGCAGATGGGACCTGTGTTATCAAAATACAAGTCTCAATTTAGCTATTGCTCAGAAAGAAAAGGGCTGTAGGATCAGGCTTTTCAGTTCAGGCAGCATGTGGGTGTTGCAATTGTCCATGCCAAAACCCTTCTGCAAATTATGCCAACTGGGCAGGGTGTGGAGGGAACAGAAGCAATGAAGTTATGCATGAGTAAGGAACAACTCAGGCTTTATTTAGATCCATTATAGGTCATTTGCAAAGGGTGCTCTATTCATTTTTGGGGGAGGAGGGGTGTCTTCTAAAGGGGCTGCTCATTCCGTGTTTGCAGGAGTTACTGTGTTTAATCAGAGGTGATGGGAATCGGCTCATAGCAAATAAGCACAGGCAGTCCCAAGAATCATCTACTAATAGCTGGAGGCACCCGGAGCTCCGGTCTGACTCCCAGGTTGCGGGGCTGAATAGGGCAGTTCCCATTAACATCAGTGCCAGTTTGTGACTAAAACCCGCACGTAGAGATGAAAATAAATCACAACATGTGAAACAAAAGTCATGCAGTTGGGCATGAGTAAGAGTGGTGCTGAGCCATTTTGGCCAGTGAGCTTACCTCCTTCCCTGCTGCTCGAGTGCACTCAGGAAGCAATTTCCATAGTAAGTCTACTAGTACCAAGTCTGCTTTTCTGGGTACAGTCATTACTTAATGGTCAATACTGATCTGTTGGGCAAAAATAGATAAACAGTCACAGTTTTACTGACAAAGTGGGTTGGTTAAAGTTATGGCTACACTGCTAAGAGCATCTGGGAATTAGTGTTGCTGCTTGTCAGAGTGCTTTGACCGTAGCAATGTACTGAATTGTTAAATTCTTGTATAAAGACGACCACACGCCACTCACATGCAGAGTGCCTTTTATTTGTCCTCATGCAAAATAGCTTTGCAGGTGTTTTGCTAAGACATCTTCCCAATCCCCTTAGCCTTGTCTGAATCATCTTCATGCATTGAGTAGCTTGGTAAATAAACAGTATGTTTTTATCCGCCTGTACAAATGCTGGTCTCTTACAGTCCTTTGCAGCTAGATTTTCCCTCCCTGTTTACCTGACTTGTCAAGAGCAGAGGGAGAAGAAAAATGTCTTTGTGACAGCTTTTTTTTTTTTTTTTTTTTTTTTTTTTTTTTTTTTTTTTTTCAGGGAGAGAAGGAAAAAAAGGGTTTTTTTTTT
>NW_009259800.1:2297302-2327608 GCF_000687185.1 Egretta garzetta
TTTTCCCCCAGACAGTCTACCCACAGCAGCAGCACCAGGGACCTGTAGTAAATTGATCAAGGGACACATTTGACCTTAGGGCTGCTTGTTAGAGAACATTGTTACAGGCACGTTGTAATAGCAGATGTAATAAAGTCTGCATTGTCCCAGAGAAAAAAAAAAAATAGTATGTTGTGTGGCGTGTTTCTTTTTTGTGTGTGTGTGCGTGTTATTTAGTAGGAACTGAATTGTCTGGCAACCTTGGGTCACCTCAAATAGGCATAAGCCTAAGGCAAAGCCAAAGGCAGATGAGTTACAGAATAAGTTGTACAGGAATGTGACAAATACCTGGTTGTAATTGTTTACTGAAACTGAGAGCTCAGGGAAGAATTGGGTTTATGAAAAATTATTCCAATTACAAAATGAAAAAGAAAGTGTGAGTTCTGTCAATAAATTAGCAGTAGTGTAGACCCTGGAGGCTTGCACTTCTGTAGCTCTGCCCTTAACTGGAAGAGGAGCTTTTGGTCCTGAAGAGCTGGGAGGAGCAGCTGGTGGGTGTTCCTTGGAACCATCCCGCTGATGAGGGCTGGGTGCTGGGTGCGGAAGTGGGAGCTCTTACAGGCTTGTGAAGGCTTTTGGTAAGAGCCAGCTTTGTTTAGAAAAGAGAGTAAGCTCTCTGCTGCTCAAGTCTTGTAAACACAAATAAAAAAAAGATGCTCTTACAAGAAATTACCACCACAAGGACTCAATTAGTTGAGAGCCTAAATCCCACTGACTTGTTAGGACATGCTCCTCACTCACTTAAACGTTTACATAAATCCCACTTACCAGTTTACTCTTATTTCCATTTTTGTATACTTCTAACTGGAATAAATGTGTTTCTTCTAGTTTGATAGATGCAGGCAAAAAAAAAATGTACAAGCTGTTGCAAGATGTATGTTGTGTTCCATTAATGGGACTCAAAATCGGATTTCTGATCATTTCAGAGGCTTCCTTCTGTGGCATCATGTGCTTCTTTTCCTAATGCTTATTATTTATTTATTTTGGCAGAATGTCTTTAACTTACATTGGTAATGACAGGCATTTCCACAGCTTCAGCTGCATTCATTTGCAGAATGTAGAAAACTGAGACTTTTTTGCAGTGTTCAGCACCACGTGACTTACATTGATCAGGCATATCCTGCCGTTCAACGAGCTATTGAGATGTACAGTAATTGCTTAAGGTCTATCTGCTAGAACCACTTTGTCTGAAAGGCTTTTTTAGTCGTTCTATGCGACACAGGCTGTTAATACAACTACATAAATGAGAGCCCTTAGTTAACTCCTAGTTAAGTATTGATGTACTTGTTGACTTGAAGTTTATTCTGGCAGAATTAGGATTTAATCAGTAAGAGTCAATCTTTTCCTTCTACCTATCAAAAAAAATTAGCTGTTTCCAATGCAGAACTACGTATGTTAAAATAAAAATTAAATAAGCAATATGATCTTTTTCACTATCAGATACTGGTGTTCACCTGGTAGTCACTCCATCAGGAATTAACTTCGATGTGGTATTTTTATTTCTGAATGGAATAGGAATCTTGATCTCTAGCACAATGCTAGGTAGTATCTGAGTTGTTTTTTTTTTTTTTTTTTCTGTTTCCAGACACTGCAGACATGTAATTTTAAAACCCTTCTCCTCCTCCTCCTCAAAAAATAACTCTGTCTGGGAGAGGAGGAGAGGCTGTATTCTTGCCAATAGTGCTAATTAGTGGAGTTGTTGAGGTTAAAGGATTTACGTTACCAAGTTCTGCACTAGATTGTTGGGCAAGGGGGTAAATTACTTAAGAAACCAGACAAAGGATGGCTATCTGTAGCAGGGAGATAATAATTTTTACTTCCTTTTCAAAATGCTTGCAATATACAGAAGAAGGGTAGTAGGGGACATGGTGATTATTTTATTATCATACAGGAAAATACAAGGCTGTTTTTTCAAGCCAAAGAAGGAAGGGAGGAGGTCACTGCTGTAGGAGTCTTGGTCTTGCTAGCAAGATTTAAGGAACTGGTCTTAAGTTGTGGAACATCATACAGAGACTTGCCTAGATTTGGAAACAGCACTGCCACATTAGCTCAGAGCTGACCCGAAGCATGACAAACCGTTTCAGGTGGAGGACATCAGAGAAGTCACTCCATCCAAGCTAGCATTTCTGCATCATGCCGCGTGAATGCGCCACATCAGGTGCCCAGGATGGATGCCAGCTTCAGTTTCCAAGAGCTTGCTTAGAGGTGCTGAGCACCGTTCAATAATTCAATCCACTGAGAACCTTGCAGAAAGCTCCAGCAACTGCTGAGGATGATCTAATGCTGGTATTAATCATCATCTCATGATTGAGAACTAGGTGTGAATATTGAGGGTGTTTCCACAGTACAAACCCAGGGGAGGATCTTGATAGCAAACTCGCTGGGCCAGTTTTCTAGCCTAAGCATTTTCTTTTTCTTAATTAGTAACTGGCTTCTCGGGAAGCTTTAGGAAGGAATAGATCCACTTATGTATGCTTGAAGATGGGCTCAGGTATCTATTACTCTGAAATAGCCCCACTTGATTATGCAGCTTGGAGTATGAGACGTACATAAAGCTGATTGCAATGGCCCAAAAAGGGCTGTCAAAGCCCTGGCTTGCCAAGAAAAACATTTTCTGCAGTTCAGTATGAATTCATCCCTTTTATTCTTCCCAGCAGTGGGATTTGTTTACGTACAGCCCTTAGCTCAGAGACCCAGACCTTCACCTCCAATGTGGTCTTCTGCTCCTCCCTGGAGTGACTGCCTGGGAGGCCTTTGCTTTTCCCTCACTGGCCTCAGGGGGGAAGAGGTAAAAGGAGTTGTTAAGGTCTAGCGAGGTGTAAGGGTGGTGGGTCTGGGCTTCAGGGGGTTTGGCATCCAAAAGATCTTCCCTAACAGACGACGGGAGGGGAATAGCCGCTGCCAGTGTGTTATGTTGGCACCTCCAGTGTTGGTGGGTTACATTCTGTTTTCTGAAACTAAGTGGAGAATATTCCAAATTCCTAAAATTCTGCCTGCCCAGCAAAAGCAGGGGGGAGTATGGCATTACTAGCCATGTGAATGATTGCTTAATTTAGCAACAAGTTATGAATATTCAGTGGCATAGACTTCAGCAGAGAGGAGGAACAGGAATGTAAGCCCACGGGGATCCAAGCTTGTTAACCTCTGCTGCCTTGGGCTCTACTACCCTGTCTGTCTGCTACCTGGGAGGAAATCCTTGCAGGTGCATTCATCCATGCCACAACTGAGCCTTCATTTTGCTTTATAGATGTTCCCTTGGAGCTGCTCAGGTGGAAGTGGGACAGTTGGGCTTTGTGTGCATGCGAATGCACGTGCATGTCTGTCAAGTTTACTCTCGCAGCTTAACCATAATTCATTACATAAAGCCTGTTTGTCACACATGACTTTAAATATCCACAGGCCAGTCTGATGTAATAATCCCGATGCCGATTTCAAATGCGGCAAGGTAGGGGCTGCAGTTTACCCAAGATCTAAGGACAGAGGGCGAATGTGGCTTATGATGGGAATCGTGCTTCCAACCCAGTGCTGTAGCTGCCTTGATTGAAGCACCAGGAGGTCAAGTGACTTGTCAAAGGTTGCACAGTGAGGGAGCAACTCCACTGACATCTGATACCAGGAACCTTCTGTTTCCCAGTCTGCTGCTGATTTACACTTTCATCCTCCAGTACACATAACTGCTGCTGGAATTAAGCTGTGACACGTCTTCACATCAGTGTAAAATTATTTCAAGTTAGACCTTGCGAAGGGAACGTCATTCCTTCTGCAAACGCTGCGTAGGTTTAGGCTGTTCCCACCTGGTTCGTATGCTAGTTCAGCACCACCGACTAATAAATTACAATTATTGAGGTATCAATTCATCATGTCTCAGCAATGGTGTTGCCTGTTCCACTGCATTGACCGAAGCCCTTTGCTAGCCAGCTAATGTGCTGCGGTTTTACTCTTTCTTGTCCCGTAATGATGGGATCCCTTGTACCAATTTGAATCCTATTAGATTGCAATTAATTTCTCACTACTCTAAACTGAGGCTGAGTCAAGTGCTGTTCAGTGTTGAGCTTACCACATGGATATATCAAAAGGGTGAAGTGCTAAGAAAGAGCCCAGCCTGAGCAATTTTTTAATTTGTGCCTCATGTTCCCCATCTCCCCTGATTGCAGTAATTAGCAAACCAGATTCATTGCTTTGGGAGCATGAATGTGAGCAAGGGAGGAGGAGAAGAATGTAACTGGATGCTTTAAGAATGAATGTCAGAAAGGGGAACAGTTGCAGAAAGTTGGACCTGTGAGGGAGGGGTATCTGCCTTTAGATATAAAAGTTTTTGAGAGGGACATCTGTCTTTAGATAGACAAGGTTTTTATTTGTGCTGCAGTGGGATCTTCTCCTGTAAAGACTCAGTGAGCTGGCTTTGTTTCACAGTGAGTCGTTTAATGCACGGGAAGTCCTGCTACAGGATCCATGGAGGAGCCTGTTCAAGCTTTGCTTCGATGTTCTTGGTAAGGGGGTGCCTGGCCAAGGTTATGTTAGGATCATTCCTTCGCTGCCCGTGCAGGTACAGGCATAGCCCGATGCGCGCAGTCATCATTAGACCGGGTGCATTGCGAACTCTGCGTCGATAGGGAAATACTCGGGGCCTTGGGAGTTAGTGGGGAAATCTGTCAATGTTCTTCCTAAGCTCTGACTCTATAAAGATCCTGAGAATGCCAGCACACGGTGCAGTCACCTAGAGTATAGTAAAAAGGAAAGTTGCTCCACTGAGGAAAACTGAAACAGCTTGGGGCAAGAGCCCACATCTGCCCTCCTTGCTTCTCAGTGCTTGAGCTGTGCTTTCAGTGCTAGAGAAATATTTAAATGTCAGCATGCAGCCATAAAACAATAGTTTAGTTCTATGATTTAAGCTCAGATTTCAGAGAAGTAGGGACTTGACTGCACCATCACAATGCGGTTTCTACTGGATAAATTGATCCTCGGAGACAAACTAGATTAATACTAGGAGGAGACAGATTTAGAATTTGCCCTTCTCTGTGGTTTCTATAAACTGGGGAATACTTCGGGGCTTTTTGTTGCTCTAGCAATTTTTGCTCTGTTGGATGATGACCCTTTCAATAAGTGGTCATCCACATTGAATTTTTCTGACTCAGAGCTTAAAAACCAGGGGTTTTTATTGGCTATAGAATTCCCATACTGTAGCTTGACCTCGCTGTCGGCTTTCTTTGGAGACTATACAGAGATTTCAGCTAATGCCAAAAGAAGCCATTCACCTTTTAAGCTTGCTTTTCCCTGGCTCATAATCTACATCTGAGTGAAATACAAAGTATTGCTTATCTCTTATCTGCAAAGCTTCAGTAAGCTGCAGGCTACGTGTGTGCTACCCGACAGCTGTAACGCTGCTCTGCCAGGCACGCGGGAACTGCCACGCCGCTGCCCCGAGAGGGGCAGATTTTGGGGTAGGCAGGTTTTAAGAGAAAGTGGGCATATTGCTTTACTTTTTCTTTACTTACCTTACCTTATTTTTACTTCTAGCCTATTGTGGCCCGTAGGAATCCATTCCATGCAGTAGGTAGCACAAGAGATTTAATCAGGTTTGCTTGTTGTTACACATTTGGATACACTAAACATGTATGATTAAAAAAACAAATAATCAGTTCGTCTGTCTGCTCACACAGACTTCTGAAGCAGCTGAGACTATTTCAAGATGAAGGTGATACTAGCTGTCCATACATGCCAGACACATACATTTAGAAGTTGTATTTTGTATTAGCCAGAAGCTAATCAGTGCTTGCAGGGTGTTTGGGATTGTATTTTGTTTGCTTGCCCTTACATATCGCTTCTCGTGAGCTATACTTGAGTATTAAAATGGATTCAAGCCACTAAAACGAGTATATGGTGGGCTCTTGAGAGCCAAGCAGGGGCATGATTTCAGACCCTGTTTTGAAAGAGCACTCTCCTCGAGGAAAGAAGCCCATGTTAGTTATACTTGCAGAATATTTTGTATTTGCATGTACGCTTTGAAAAGTTACTGTCTTTCATTAACTTATGCTTGCTGTTGCATATTACATTATGAGCCTCCTCAGTGCAGTAAAACCTTCAGAAGGAGAATGGATAGAAACTCAATGTAAATCCAAACAAGAAAAAAAACCCCAACCTGTTACATATTATTTAGTATTTGCCTTTGAAATCTCATGTTATATTTGTTCCAATTTTTTGTTGGACCTTCATTGAGAATTTACGTCTCTCTGGGGGTATTAGCATTGGAAAGTTGTTTGAGGTTGTGTATAAAGGAGAAAGAATGAAGGGGGGAGAAAATTTTGGCTTATGCAAAGAAATCAAGCAAGCTTCTGCTTAACTATAATTCTAGCATTTAGTTTGCCAAGTTGAAATGGTTTTGTCCCTAATTTTGAGGCAGGCACTCTGAACGCTATGTGCTGATTTTCTCCTTAATCAATTAAAGTAATTTTGTTCTACTGCATAGATTAACTGTGTCTTACTACTGTAAATAAGTGGCTAAAATAACACCTCTAAGCGAGGCTTCTTGAAATGAATAAAAGTTGATGTTTGTGTGTAGTTGTGGTTTTGGGGTCTTTCCACTGGAAAGAAATGTTTCATCCCTAATTTATATTACATAAAAATCCCCTTTAGGTGCTAACCCAATCATAAAAGGAAGAAGGGCAGTTTCTTGATTACACTGCTCGAGTGGGGTGCAAAAAGCACGGGTCATCTGTAGATCCACATATGACCTTCGGCAGGTTATTTAAGGTACTTTACTCCTTACTATTTCATGTCTAAAACCAGACATAATGTCTTCCTATTACATCCAGAAGTTGCAAGAGTGACATTTTGTGATGGTTAGGTACTCTAGTATTGATGAGAGGCTTGGATAGCACATAATGGAAACCATTCTAACCTTTCATGTGCTAGTAGCAGTAATTTGACTTTCAAAGACTCCATCAGAACAGACCTAATATAAAGCTATTAAATCTACATCTCAGATTAAAAAAAAAAAAAAAAAAAAAGTAAGTGCTCTTGATTTTGGGTCAAGGGTACAAATGGCAATCTCTGGACCCTCTCAAAATGTTATAAAAATCAAACTTGATAAAATGAACGTTTTGAGAGCATCTTGCTAGATTTGTTTGTGGGGGGATTTCACGCTGGGCTTCTGCGTCGAATTACTCGGTGCTGGAACAGCGCTGGTTAGCAAGGGAGAGGCTGTGACTTTACGACTGTGTATATAAGCTGAATGCAGCCTCCAAGAACTGTTGGGATTTTTGTCTGTACTTGAAAGATATCTCTGGATGATAGATCCCCTGATTTACTCTTAAAAAAAAAAAAAATGCAGAGGGATTAGGTCCATCAGCCTAATGTGTACTGAACTATGCCCTGCTCCCCCTTCCTGGGAAGGGAAGTGCAGCGTGACACAGAATAGCGCACTGAGTCACAGCTCTGGGGAAGAAGGGCATGGCCAGGTCTCCGTTCTGGTTCTGGGCTTTTGATGGCATATTTCCCACCTTGGCTCCGTATCTGCCGCATTCTCCTCCGCCTGAGAATTGCTTTGCCTTACACACTGCCCCAGTGACTTCAGCGAGTATTTGAGTCTGACTCTGTAAACCAGCTTGCAGTCAGTATTATTTTTACAGTTTACGTTACTGGAGGATCTGGCCTGGGTTCCCCTCTTCGCAGCTCTGCCTTCCCGTGCTTTGCCAGGGATGTGAAGTGCAGAACGTTTTCTAATGTGTACTTGACGGTTTCTGCCTGTATCTCTCCGGTTGGACAGGGTGCAGGGGTTGTGTGCAGTGATTGCTGACCCTTTGAAACATTTGGCTCATCCAATGGCTTACATTTTTAATAAATATTAAATTTCTACATAAATGATCTTGTACAACTTCTACAAAGCATAGGAGAGGCTAAATTGAAAATGAGGTATATTGGACTTCAGAGCACAAAGATAAATACGTATTTAAGTTGAAGTGTAAATGAATAGTACCTGTGGATATGTACTAGTGGGTTCAGAGGGTAATTTTTTTTTTTTTTAACCTTAATGCATTCCATTCTAGCTGTGCAGATCTAATTAGTGTTAGTGGCACTGAAAGGACTATCGGTTGTGTACGCAAACCATGGAAGGCAGAAGGAAACCAGATTTGATGTTGTTCTGGTCGTCTTCCCCGTTTGTCATTAAGCTTCATTCATCTAAGTCCTGTCAACTTGCTGATGTTTCCCATCGGTGGCCTGGCCAAGGAGGCTGTTCTGTCTGCTGCATGAAACTGGGACATCAGCGTGAAGGGTGGGCTTTCCAAACATACTGCAAGGAAGTAAAACTTGATTTATTTTTTTTTTAATTTTATTTTTTATTTATTTTTTCTTTGACATCTCCTGAGCTACTGGTTCTTTGGATAAGTGATGCATGAAGAAAAGAAGTGATAGCCAAACTTGTTTTGTCTTCGGGTTTTTTTGCTAATGTATTTTCAAAGGATGTGACCATCTCCTGTTGTTCTTCTGCAACTCGACGTGCCCAGTTTGGTTTCTTACAGGAAGGAATAGACTTTGTGTAGATCCATTTGTGCTCTTCCAAGGGGCCCTGTTCGGAAATTTTTCAAGAATACTGCTGGGTGCTTTTATGGTAACACACACCTTGTGAATATCCTCAAAGTGCAGAGGTATTTTCAGGTCAAAGATGGCTTAAAAAAGACGACTATATCAGGTAAAGATCAATTGATTGCGATTGCTGCATTATTCTAACATCAATCACAACCATTTGCAAGTCAGCACAATTGTGTGGCTGTAACAGAAATGTTGATTAGACCCATGGCTTTTGAGAATTCCAGTGTTCTTCTTTTGCAAGCAGTCATAAACTGTCTTTAAAAGATAAACCAATGAATAATTTAGGTTTTGATATACAGATAAGGAACAGAAGTCCTGTATGCTGATTGTTCAGAGTTACCAAACCTGATGTTCAGATTCATAATACTGCCCTGAAAATAGATGATACTTCAACATAAAACTTTCAAATCCTTATACTTGCCCTTTAGGTGAGTAACTTCCGACTCCTGCGGTTATGAGGGCTGCTAAAAATGCTTTATTAAAGGAAGAAAACTTAGATTTTCAGATCACATGACTCCAGGGGGTTGAATTTGAGAAAAATCTACTAAATACCAGAAGACTGCCAACTCTCTTGAGTTAATGAATGTGTTCTCCCGTCACAATGGTTGTGCTTCGTTCTGCATTATAATGTTGTCTAACAGCAAGTGGCACTTCTGATTCTTTTGTAATCTCCAAGCAAAATGCTGTTTGCAAAATAAACATGCTGAGAGTTTCCTATAGCTAATGTCATCAGCAAAAGTGAACTGCATGGCTCGGTTCGTCCTTTGGTGGAATAGAGATGGGTAGATTCTCTCAGTTGCTGCACAGATGTGAGCCCCAAATTGTTTTCTTCCTTCCTTAAGCTTGAGCAGACTGCAGCTGTGCTATGTCAATTTATTGCTGTGCGGTGGAGAATGAAGCAAAACCTCTTCCTACTGCTGCTTTTCAACACAGTCGCCAGTAAGACAAAGCAGAATTGCTGTGCTGCTGTTGCTAGAGCACTTCTGTGGTGGAATGGCCTGAGGACCACATGGCATGGTCTGAGCACTGGCTCAGGACAGATCTTGGAAATGGAATTGAACATTTCTCCTTTGTGTCAGCCTTCCTTAGGGAAGGGAGGGAGAAAAAACCAGAAAGGCTTACTTAACACTTATTGCTGTGGACTAATATAGTATGTAATTTGAATAATAATATAATACAAATATATAATATAGATTATAAAATATAATAAGAGGGGACAGCGATGCAGTGACCTGGCATTTCTTCTCCACATCTGTTAATGCTAGACCAATTCAGGCCAGAAATTCATGTAATTGTAGCAGTGAAGCTTACATAGCAGTGGGCCAGCTTAATCGGGATGTGATCAGAGTTTTCGTCACCCAAGATTGAGTTTGTTGTTCAGAGAAGCCTTCAAAATTTAAGGGAAAATGTCATTAATGAGCATGCTTGCTCTCACCTCTTCACACATGCTGTGAAGTTTATCTGCCTTGTGTTCATGAAATACTTCCCTGCATTAGATGGGAAGCTTGGAGCTCGAGTGCAGCATGCAATTGTCGCTAATAATCAACCAGCTACAAAATTTACCTTTTGTCATTGAGTTCTTAGAATTATTATTGTAGTGTTGCAGGGGGGGAAAACGGAAGGCAAGCTCATGATGAGTGCTGGATTAGGTGTGGGCATCCAGCAAGCAAACAGGAGGGTCAGAAACAGAGTCCAGGTCCTCTATATTCTGTTACTCTGATGGGCTGCATTTCCTCACTGTTATTAAGCCTGCATTACAAGTGGAGATAACTTTCAAGAGGGAAACCACAGGAGAGCAGTCAGCCACATAGTGGTATTTGAGTTTGTTCCTACACATGGGCGATAACTGCTGGTAGTTAGCACTGTAGGAAAACTGCGGGTAAATGTTGATTCATGTTTTTAAGGGTATCCGCTGTGTGAGCGGGGGAGGTACTGAAGTTGTCTCTGTGCGTGTGTGTAGGAAGGATATTAAAGATCCAACTTGTCAGGGTGTAAATTCATGCCAGAATGAAGCAAAGAGAACACCCAAAGTGGAGGCTCGTGTTATGGTTAAATTCCCGTGGTGCATCGGTGAGACAACGAAGATGATGCAAACCTAATACTGAGGTTGTGTGATGCAGAGGAACTAGAAAGGAAACCACAAAACCCTGCTCTCGCTGCAAATGAGAGCAGTAGTGGCAGTGAAGATTCATGTATTTTGGGAAAGCTTCAGTCGTAGGCAGTGTAGAGGGAATCTTGTCTACAGGTCAGGATGCTGAACCTGGCTGGCTGTTGGTAAAATTGATCTAAAACACAGCAATGAACTGTCTTAAATATTTGCATGTGATCTGCTGAACTTTCTTGGAACAGAAGTTGTAGAAAGAAAAGGGAACTAGGACAAAAAACTAGTTAGCAGCTGGCAGCAAACCCTGACAGAGTGGTGCTTATATTTTAGGCTTCTGTTGTTCTTGTAGAGCACAGGCCTATGCACAACACCAGCACATCCCACTTGGAAAGAGCAAATGGGCCAGGCGCTCCTGTATGCGATGTCTGCCATTGGCACGCAACTGCTCCATGATATCTTTTGGTGACTTACCTAAATATTTATGGCATGAACCACAAGCCACCCAAGCCAGTCAGCCCCTGTCTGGAAGAGCTGAAAATACGACAGCATGAGTAAGTACCACTTGAGAGTATCAAAGAGCTATAATAATGTGGATAGCATTACATTAGAAAACCAAGGTGGGAGGATTACATGAAAGCAAAACACACAGACAGGCCCCAAGGGGAGACCATCCACCACAAAGGATAATTTCCTATGGGATTCAGACCCAGGAGCACATTCCTCTGAGGCTGCTTTAAAGCATCCAGGCAAGACATCTAAAGAGAGAGAAAAATTCATAATGCTTTTTTTAAACAACTGTGTGTAGCTGGAGCAGATGCAGCGATGCTTGGTCTACAGCTGTATCCTTTCGTCTGGACTCCTACATGTTTTCTTCCCTGTGATCTCCTTCTTAACCTAAGAATATTTTTTTTTTTTTTTTTTCCTTCAGGGAGAGAAGAAGGGAAACATCTTTCATCTGTGTTTTGGTTTTGCTTTTGCTCTGTAGGCAGTGCTGCAGTCAGATCCAGGGTGTTCCCCGGGAATTGCTTTGACTTTGCAGGACAGCATGGTGGTGTTACCGTGGCTTTTGCTGCAAAAGTGGAAGGCTTTTCAAAGTGTGTTCAGCATTCAAGCCTGGTGGTTGACAGACCCAGATTCAGTACCTAGTATTTTTTATCTTCTCCCTGCACCCAAGTTGGCTGTCTTGAGCAGATGCTGTTTACAGCCCTTTCCCCCAGACGTCCTTTGGAGTAATTGAATCCCACACAAACTTGTATATGTGCCTATACATGTAGCATATGTATACATTAACACAAAGGATAATATACAGTCTTGGACACGGCAGGTTTAGACTCTTTCAGAACTGTTACACTGCTTTGCCCTGTAGGGTTTGTGTGAAGGGCCAGCAGGGGAATGCTAGCTGGTTTTTTTTCAATTTTTTTTTTCCCCCTGGTCTGTGATGGAAAGGCAGCAGGACCGTGAAGTTCAGAGGTGCTGCTGTTACAGATACAGTGCCCCGGCAGGAGTGGAAGGAGGGTTGGTGTGGGGGGAGCCCAGGTTTCTCACGTGTCAGCAGAAGACAGCGGGATCTGCGTGCGTGGGTTGCTGTGCGGAGAAAAGCTGTAGTGCAGTTTGTCATTTCAGCTTCAGGCCTCTGGGAACAGAGAGACTTTTATTATGGGGAATGTGCTGGGGAAGGAGTAACAGCGTTTTTTTAAATAAAAAAAAAAAAAAAAAGTCCAGTCCCTCTGTGTGACAGTAAAATATTCAGAGAAATATGTGCTCTTTATGCAGTAGGCATCCTGAAACAAGGCATTGGCACCTCTATAATACAGAAACCGAAGCAAGATGTTTGGAAAAGACAGATAGACAGCTGGTTTGTGCCCAACTTGTGGTTGTACGTAATCCATCACTGCCAGGCCTGAAAACAAGCAGGAGCTCACAGGCACTGACTTTCTGGCACCGTGTCTATTCAGCAAAAGCTCAGTGGTGGCACGAAGCTTTTCAGGGCTGTGGAGAGATGCAGACAATCCCTTCATTCTCCCTTCGCTGGGGAAGCTGTTGGTAGGTGGGAGCAGCTGAAGTCTTTGGGCTGCTGCAATCCTGCACAAGCTATAACTTGGAGGTATTTTTCCTTTTGATAAATCAGCACCGGTACGCTGGCCGGCTGGTTGGATAATCAATGTTTTAAGGGAAAAGGCAGATGAAGCAGGAGCATTGGGCTTGGGGAAGAGGTTGCATTAAAAGGTTTGCTAAAAACGGATTCACTATTCTTGCACAAAGTTTGGTTGCTAGCTTTTTTATGGTTATTTTTCCAGAAGCCTATAATGTGATAAAAATTCCTTCTGGCCATCGTGCCTAATATTGATAGTTCCTGCTGTGCCCTCAGTGGTGATGACAGAGCAGTTTATGGGACCATGCAGTCGGGAGCGATGTCTGCATAAAAATATCCATCTTTTTGCCATGAGTCTTGGGACCAGTTTGCTCCTTGTTACCTCATTTGTCTGAATTGCAAAATTCAGGTATGGCCACCAAGCTTTCTCATAGCTTATGTGAGGGCCATAGCTGAAAAATGATAGTTTAGATACTCATAGTCATGTGGGATGTGTGTGTGTATACTGAAACTGGTGGCTGTGAGGATTTTCTGGGTGTTTTTCTGTTTTTGTAAGGACCATAATACAGGCTGTAATGCCGTGTGGTTCAGAGCATGCTGAAGGCAGTGGAAAGGTGCCTGTGGACTGTAGAGGAGTTGGAATCCGGCCAAACGTCATTTTATTGCAGATTTCATGTATTTTTCTTAAAATAATTGCTACTGAATATATGTTCAGGCCTGCTAGTGATTAACAGCCAACAAGGAAATATCCTCTTTTCCCAATATTGTTAATGATTTACAAGCTGGTGCTGATGTGGGAAGGCATTTCGGTGCTGGGCTTCACAGGGAAACAGGATCGGTGTGTGGTGCTAACTTCAAGTACCTGGTATCTACGGTTACAGCTTTTTTACAATAATAGCAAAGATGTTAGAAAATCATGTAATTAAATATCCTATTACAAGCTCTAAAGACAAAGTATAGAACCATCGAAAGGGCCTAATTCTGCATTTTTTTCTCTTTTGAGTCCAAACTTCAACGTTTAACACTGTATTTGTGCTGCCTCATGCGGTTCCTCTCACTGCCTTGCGTAGGCTGAGTAATGTGCCCTGTCCCTGCAAGAGATGAATAAAATACATGGGGAATTATTGTGTAAACTGGCTTAGTTCTGTTGACTTCAATGTAACTATTGGCATATTTGGGGCTCGCTCTTTGTTGTTCCAAAAGCAACAGTCTCTGGGATTTGGGGTTTGATTTTCCCATAGCCCCCCTCCCCAATGTACTATTACATAAATGTTGCGCAATCCCAGTGATTTTCAGCGACTTTCATGCATTTTATTTAAGCATGTTTGTGACGGCTTCTCCTGGTTTGGAAAGATGGTTGGTAATAACGTACGTTCCAGTAAAACTTACACAAACAAACAAGCGATTCTGCAAGAAGTCCCATTCAAAAAAGCACGATAAAAAATACAAAGCCTATGATAGAGCGTCTTTTCCTTTGGCAGTAATTGTTCTGCTCTTTGTATTATCTTACACAACATGACCACACCACCCGCTGCTCTGACTTGTGAAAAAACAAAACTGTTCATCCATGAGCCAAGAGGAACCAGAGTGAGTCTAAATTATATGATTTGTAGAGGAAATTACTTGTTCGGTTGGGTGACTTACTACTGAACGAGCTTCTCTTCAGCTGCAGCGTGACATTGATCAACCTCTACGAAACTTCTGTTACCCACAGGTGTCCTCGGGGCTGTTGGTAGAAGCCGAAATGCCAAATGTGGATGTTGGTGGGTCTGAGTGCATGCTGGTGGGCTCTGCTGAGTTGTTAGTCTCCAGGACGGTGCCCTCGTAGGCACAGATGTAGGATTTCATAGCAGGAAACCTGGGGACAGGACTCCTGGCATCTTTATTGCCCCCAAATAGGCTGTCTGGCCTTCACTCAGCTACATGGTGCTGCCAACCTAAAAACCCACATCCCAGCTGTATGCAAACGAAGCAGAATTATGGCAAAACTGCAGTGCTCGGTCTTCCCAGTGTTTTAATTTAGGACAGATGTGTGCATTAGCTGGTTAAGACATCCTTTTTTTAATTATTGCTTTTTATTTTAGCAGTTAAAAACATCTCAATTCCCAGGGCATTTGCTGGAAAATTCTCCTGTACCCACTGTCTTATCACACGTCCTCCCTCATTCTCACTTTGCATCCACCGTGAAATGACACTTTCCCAAAGGGGAATTCACCTTAACGGTTGCTAAGTTGTTTATTTTGCTGGGTCCCTAACACCCCGCAATTTCCCTGCAGACGACTGGAGGGTTTAATTTGTGATATGTCTCTGGTGGGCTGTGTCCTGCCTTTGCAGGGGACGGAGCATGTAATCTAATAGGTGGTTTGTTTGCTTTCCTCTCAAAGTGCTGTAGTCATGTTGGAATACGTTTTCGGTTTTTGAGGGTAATGAATGTTAACAAATCACTGGAAGTGAAAATAAAAATAGAGAAGGAAAGTAGGTGAGATACCACTGCAAGCTTGGCTTGTACTTTGTGGATGTTTTTTTAAAAGCAAAAAAAAAAGTGACATCAGCTCTGCTGCAGACATGAATTAAAGATGAGAACTTAATAAAACTTGTTGGAGGAGAGACGGAGGAAGGAAAGTAGAGCTAAAGCAACGATGTCTTTATTTTTAAGCAGACAGCACCACCTCTGCTTCAGCTCTTCGAGATGGCGAAGGAGAATAACAAAAAGCAGCATCTGAAACGGTCTGTGTATCACAAGTGCCCTCTGCTGGGAAAATCCTGCACGAAGGAGTGTTTCCAGACAGCATTTCCAGTTGATACCCAAAAGCTTAATTATTCTCTTTTACTGGGGAAGAGGCTGGATGTAATCCAGGGTGCTGTCAGCAGTTGCCTTTGCCATTACATGCCCAGTAGGGATTGCAGTCTGAACATGTCACTGGGTATTGGTGGAGTCTGATTTCATTGGGGTTTGACATCACGTGTGCATGGCTGCTCACTCACTGGTCTGTTCGTTATGAACAGAAAACAGGAATTTGCATTTACAATATTGCCACATGAAAGGTAAGAATCTGGGTGCGAATACTCTGCAGATAACATCACTCTTGGCAAAGAAGCAAGTGATAAAAAGGGGATGGAGCTAGGAAGGAACCTTCAGTAGCCCTGATTTAACTCTTGTTTGTTTAACGTGAGCAGCGTTGATGAAACACGCAGTGTCAATGCCAAGCTACATGCTCCTCCAGTGGGTCCTTGTTCTTCCAAGGCTCCAGACCTTGAGCACAGGCACCACCTCAGTCTCAACCTGCAGGCAATTTGGTTGCCGCAGCAGAAATATTCACACGATCTCTGCCGGTCAGTTCAGTGGTTCTTCTGCATCTTCTTTCACCTCTTGCATGGGACTGTACAGAGCGGGCTTCAAGGGTGGAGAATGAAGGGCTATGGGGAATATATTGGTGTGGGTGACCATAAGGCATATCAAGAGGTGAGTGCTCAGACGTTTCCCTACTGCAGGTATTGCAGGCTTCTGCGGGTTTCCAGCCTTGCCAGCGTGGCTCTGGCAAGGTTAGTCGCAACCTGGACCTCCTTCCCATTCAGGAAGAGTCCAGGCTCCATCTGCACACAGATCTCATGGCACAAACCTATTACTTTGCAAAATGAACTATTTGTATGCAGAACTATGGCTCTCACCAGTTAGAACCTTGCTGTAAGTTCAACTGCTGGCCTTCTCCAGGTAGATGTTGCTGTTCTGATCCCTCAGCCCAGTGCCTCTGCAGAGTACGTAAAAGCACTAGCAAGAAAAATCAACAAAGAACAACAAAAATCCACCTAAAACCATCAACTTAGGTGTATAAGGTCTCGGATGTTTGGTTCTCTGTTCTGTTCTTTAGCAATTTCAGTGACAAGGACTGTTTCTTATCTAATTAAAATAATTTATCTTTGCATCTGGAGCAACAAGGAATTGATCTATCTTGATATTTGTCATCACAAAAGACTGTTTTAAAAGATGAATAGTCAGATATAAAAATAGCAGAAATCGGATAAACTGAACTTAAAATACGGTTAGTACTGGTGTGTTCTTCATGCCCCTTGGGAAGGGAAGCTGCTGTATGATGCATCATGTTGATGTTATTTAGCAGCAAGGAGTGATATTGATGTATTCTGAAGGAAGAGCTGGCCAGGAAAAGAGGGAAATAATCCTCGTGGCTATGAAACAAGCTTGAAATCCTCAGGGGTTTGTAACGGAAGCCTTTTTCCTCAAAGGAGCCATAGAGATTGTGTCCCAGGTTTCACTGTGCTGGCAACGGTTGACTTTGGCAGGCAGGAGTTTTTCCTCTAATTGTCCTTGAGAAGCCTTTGATTGTTCTGCCTGCGCTCGTGGGTGGGAAGGCAGCTTTATTTAAGGAGGAATAAATATTTATTCTCTTAGAGCGCTTGCCACAGCTGCTGCTTTGCAAAAAGATGGTGGCTTCAGTTAGAAGCACGTCATGCAAACTCTGTGCTTTTATGAATTTGCACCTGCTGAGCTGTGGTCTGGGTTTGAATGAATCTAAATTCTCGGAGGTGAAGTTCACCAAAAGTGGTGAGTTTTGACTGTCTAAACCCAGTGAATTATTCATTCCTTTCTCCCAATACCATTAAATTACCACCTAAAGCTCCTGCCTGCACTCTGAGTGGATTTCTTAGTAAATCTGGCTGACGTTTCAGGTGCACAGCAATCGTTTGACCTGTTTTCAGATTTTATTTCAGAAGAATTGCAGAGCTAAGTCATGTCATCCATAATACCTGTGAATTCAGACACGGGGGGTTTTGGTGCCTAATGCAAATAACTTATTGCATTGACAGGGTGATTTCTGTCTGCTTCTATTCACACCTAGAAACGGTAGTTTTTAAGTACGTGGAATGCCTCTGGTCGGCGTAGAGAGCTGTTATCTCTGAAAGCTGCTAGCAGTTAAATGTCACGTTAACTGCGAGAGTGCGCGGCGTGCTCAGTAAGATGGTGGACTTGAGTCAAATGAGGATGGTGCAGGAAATATTTACATTATGCATATGCTCTAATGGCATTTGGGTTTTCAGTTACTGGATGTTTGTTGGCTGTGATCACTGCCTGCATTGGCACTTAATGCTGCTGGCGACTTTTGGATCCAGAAATTTCATGAAGTGTCCTTTTAAGAGTTGTAGGAATAGAGAAACGTAGTGCAGACAAACCGCGAGTTCAAAGGCCATGAATGCAGGATTTCTGTAATTGGTTTCCTTCAGAAGTGGGGAGTTTAAGTGACTTTTTAATAGTTACTTTTTAATCCACTCCAGTTTTCTTCCTGCCTCTCCGTGCACGCTTCCCAGAGGATTTTTTACTTCTAACATAGAACTTACGGATTCAAGTCACTCCTGCCAGGAGGTAGGGAAGGTGAATCAGAAAAGTGAGATTTTAAAAAAAAAAAAAAAAAAAAAAGGGGGGGGGGAAAGCCCCATATAATAATAATAATGCTGTAATGCTTATTCCTAATATTTGGTGCATTTGGAATGAGGAGTGATGATAATGTTTTCAGAGGGATCTGGCACTCTGTTCAGAGCCAGGATATGATAATCTTGTAATGGAGAGGCTTCCGCTGGGCTGCGGAAAGAAGGCACCCACTGCTGACAGCCTCTCCAGCGCGGTGTCCTGGGACCACACGTGCTCTTCCTTTTCCCTCATGGAGGCTTTCTGGATAGATAGGCTTTTCCCTGTTGGTGCATGCAAGATAGAGGAGTCATGTCCTCCTGGAAAAGGGACAAACGCAGCAGCCGGCAGTGCCCGAGGGGCAATCCCAGCCTCATGTCCCCGTTCTTGTCCCTCCCAGCACAAAGCCGAGCTTTAGCAGCTTCGTGCCCTCAGTTGTAGGTTAATTGGGTGTGCGCTTGGGTGGGTGGCCTTGCGTCAGGAGAGAGCAAAGCGGAGATGATGGAGAGGAATGGCTTTGTACAAACCGTGTCAGAGGCTGCTGATGTGTCTGTACCGTAACAGAATTTGGTTTCTTAACGCACACCGGAGTTTCCTGGAAAAGGTACAGGGAGTGCTTTTAATCGCAGCACAGGCATCAAAGTGGAGATCTGTACCCAGTGATGGGAACATGCACAATTGAAAAGTTCTTTTAAAAACCAGATTTGTTTCCTGCAGTCTTCTCATCTGGAAAAGCAGCACATTGCTTTCTTAACACCTTAGTGAAAGGGGATACATTTCAAGGGATTGATCCATTCGTTCGGAGTCCGTGTTTAGTTGACAAATCAAAAGAAAGCCAGCTGAGAGAACTGCCTTGCAATCTCAGCATGGGTCTGACGTGTGAAGGGAGATCTGTAAAATGACTCCTCTTGTTAATTTGTCTCATTAGTAAGGTGGGGGGCTGTATGCGATGCAGAGTGTTCCCTTTCTGTTGTTCCCCATGTTGGCGATTTCTAAACGTAAAAACCAAAATACCATCTGCATAAACAGTCCCTGGAGGCAGTTATTCCACTTGCATTTCTCATCTTTGCACCTTACTGCTGTATTTCTGCATGGAAAAACAACTGCTTGTCTCTTTGTGTGGAAAGTAACAAATCACAAAGCAACACTTTGTTGCTCTTTTCTTGACATTTCAGCATGGGATTCCTCCGCAGAGTAAGTTTAATGTTTTAAAACCCCTAAAAGCTAAAGCGGGATGAGCTGCTGTCTCTGCCCCTCGCCAGGGAAGCAAGGGCAGCCCGCGGCTTCGGGCGGTGCGCTTGCTGAGGTCAGGCTTTCTTGGCTCTTCCTTCCCCTGCTTTTCCTCTTTCCAGTTTCTGATTAAATGAGGCCATCCTGATAGAAAGGAATGTTGTGTACTCTCCGTGTGCCCGATTGGTTTGGTTTTAAAAACAACTATTGAACTTTTTTCCTATTTCACTAATACTACTTTTTTAAAAGGAAAATAAAAATTCATACAGCAGTCTTCATTATGTTGCTTGTGATTCTTTTCAAAGAGTTTTTTCTAAGAAGAGGTCCTACTGTGTACATGGAATTTAGTAGTGTTTGGTCATTAAAAATAAACTTTCAGAGGAAGTTACATTTTAGGAATTTCCTCTTATGGTGAAATAACAGGTTTTGCTTGTGCTAGAGTATTGCAAATACCAGTGCTTTCCTACTCCTCCTCAGGAGTTGTCACCCCTGCATTGGTCTGCGGCAAAACATGCAGATGGGGAGGCAGGGAGAATGGAGACTGAAACGTTTGGTTGCTTCGTTTCACACTGAGACGGAGAGGTAGCATCTTGAAGTCTGTGACAGCAATCTTTTTGGTTTGGACATTCAGAAATGAGCGGAACAGAAGTCTTGCAGAACACACCGTAGGTCTCCTACTAAGCTGCACTTCGGTTTGCAGATGCACTGTCCTGTCTCTGTCCGCGCTCCTGACCCTCTCTCTCCCTCATGTCCTCCCATTGCCCCAAGTTCATCCGTGCTGGTCCTAGCTCTGCTAGAGAAAGGAGAAGCCGGGGCATTTGAGAAATGAAGCATCTGATGACCATCACAGGTGTGCCATCAACTAATCTGGATGAAGCCCCAAAGCATCCAGAGTCAGTGGAATGGGAGTTTGTGAGGGTGCCTTGGAGTTGTCACGTGCGTAGAAAGCCTCATGTTTTGGAGGAATGGTGATTGTTTACCAGAAGAATTCTGGAAAGTTAAATGAAGAAAGCAGTGAATGTAACACTAAGTTTAAGCATGTTTGAGTGTGAAAACAATTAAGAAACTTATCTCGAGTTGGTTTCTAAGCATAACCTGAATCACAGGGTGTTTCTGGAGTACTGCTTTATCTATTGATATCTATATTGGTGAGCATCGCCTGCTTATTGACCTTGCCTGGCTGTAGGGCTTTGTTTGCCATTGAACGTGAAGTGATGGTAAGAACTGGTCCAGCTGGTGATATGGTCTCACGCTGGTGGAACTGGTATTTGCAAACATTGAAGGATTAGCAGCATTGTGATTTGCAGGGCATTTCTCTCTGGAGGGGAAAGCTGCTGCCTCGGACATACAGCACATTGGTGCAGTGCTTAAGCACACCTTCTCGGGCAGGATCCTCGCCGTCAGGACACAGTTAAAACAAGATGCTTAAACACTTCTAAAGCTGCTGATCATTGAACAGAAACCTGAGCTCAAGGAAGCGATTAGTATGCTAAACTAGGCTTGTTCTCTCACTTAATTTTGATGTGAATAACTTTATTTTAAATTGATGCAGGTAAGAATTTGGAAAAGCTTCCTGGGAGAGGTTTTTTTTCCTTGCTATTAGAATAACCTCATTTCAGGCTCCACTGTGAGAGCTCATGTGGCAGCTCCTCTTGGTTGGAAGGTTGCCCCAGGTGACTTACGGTTCACGCACTCTTGTAAGCACTGTTAATTTGTGAGGTTTCAGTGGTTAGAGTGAGCTGCTAAGTGGGCTCTGAGCAGATAATGAGGTCAAGCAGGGAAGAGAGGGAAGAATCCTGCAGGTTCCCACTTGGCATTTGTACCCAGGTTGCATGTTTTATGGAGATTTTGTCCTAAAAGCAAAGCTACTGTAAAGTCGTCATTTTGCAGAGCTGATTTGCAGTACTTGTCCGAACCTGAAACCAAAGCTGGTTGTTTGTGCTCCGTGTGGTACCGCTGTTGAGATCCCTGCTGTCATGCTGAAATGCAAATATACTGGTGTTTGGTTTGGATCATTTTGTGCTGCATTAGAATGAAGAAACTACTCAAATGCTGATCCTTCTTCTCTGAGGGGTTTTACGTGGTAAGTTGCACCATTATAAGGTGAAATAGTGTCGTGGAATAGCACTGCTTAGAACGTTTTATGAGGAAAGCAGATTAATGAAGCATAAGAGCGTGCAAAACTAGAAGGAACATTATTGTCATGTATTCAGTAGCTGGAAAGCCTCAAAGACAGTAGTTGGAGCAGTTTGCAAACAATTTTCTTTTGTATTTTACCCTAACCAGCTCCCTGACTTTGATCTTGTAATAATCTTCACATTATAATTATTTCACAGAGGTCCCAGGTTACACAAGGAATTTTATATCATTTCTGGGATTTGATAAATCCATTACATTCACTCTGAAAGTTTCAAATACAGTCATTTAGCATATGTGAGAAGGAAGGTAGCTATGAGTATCTCATGAGAGGCCCTCTTTTTGCATCTTGATACGGGTGCATGACCCTACACTCTTCAGAATTGACAGGAATGGAGTCTTCAGTGGATGTTAAGTCAAACCAAGAGTTTAAGGAAAGTCCCTCTGTTTCTGGCAGCACACCAGCACTCCTATCAATTGAAGCTTTTCATGTAATGCTGAATTCTTGCAGAATTTCTTCTACTTCACTTTCAGGTGGTAATTTCAGTGGGACTACTGATAGTGTATAAAGTTGAGCGCTAATGTAGGATCAAGATCATCTTTAAATCTGCTCCCTGCGGGTCCAGATACGAACGGAGTATCCTGCAAAAGGGAACTGGCAGCACTGGCTCTGGTCTACAGGCAGCTGCTCATTCATAGATGAATCAGAAGTTACTTGAAGAAACTGGGTCTTGAAAGAATCTCTTTTTATTTCTGAAAGCATGGTATGATTTTAAACAGCTGTCTTATTGACCCGAGTGAGTAAAACTTCTGTCTTTTTTTAATAGACCCATGAGAACATGCCTATTCAGTAATCCTGCAGATGGCAAATGTTTCTGTGCTATGCAGAGTCTGTTGGGCGAAGGTGACCGTGGTAGTCATAAGATGTGTTCTGTAATAGCATACCATGGTTTCAAAATACGTTTATACACTCCCTTGATGCTTATTTTTTCAGTGCTTAGGGTTTCATTAACACTGCAGCAATATCTTCGGTTGGATTTAATTTGCATACAGCATACTTGCTTAAAAAGGTGTACGTGGCTGGGTGTTGCTTTTTGGCTGATGGGTCTTTCCTCTTGCATTGCACAGAACAACGCTACTCTCAGCTGCAGCTCAGTGCGCAGCAGAGAAATTAAACTTTGTGCTGTTTCACTTTCCATTAACTTCTTTCGGGCTCCTGTTCTTTAAGTGCAAATACACATGTAATAAATGGATCGTGCTACAACTGTGGGTCTTGCCCAAGAAGTACGCTGGATGATGGTACAATTTGGTTTTTTGAAACATGAAGAAGTCCACGCTGGGAGACAGGGCCATGAAAGTTGGCATGCCTGCGTGTGAGAGCTGGGTGGGGTACAGGGAGGCTGTAGAGGTCTTGAAAGTGAAAAGGTGCTGCTCAGGTTTGGTGTGATCAAAACCAGTTGACTTGGAGCCATTGAAGGGAGTGATGCTCGACTCGGAGCGGGGAGGTAGCAGGGAGCTTTGCAGCAGCCCTACAATGACAGGGGAGCTAAATGGCCCTAAGGGGGCTATAGCGAAGGATGTGCAGTGCAATCCTGGGCAAGTGCTCCACCTGCGTGGAAAGGAGCGGGATGTTAGTCCAGTGAAGCAGAAAGTGTTCTAAAACGCTGTGGTTAGAGGAACGCATTGTGGGTCTTCACCTGAAAACAACACTCTGCTTGTGGACAGGCTGGTGCTGGAGTTCACTGGCAAGGAGGGATGCAGAAGAGGAAAAAACCTTATTTTAGCCGTGGTGAACTCAAGACAAGTTGCAAGGGACGTAGACTGAGGCATCCATCTGTGCATGGTCTCTGTTGAAACATTAGCTGAATTTTGCTTGCAGGTGAAGTTACCCAGAGACTGAAGTGAAAAATAATAAAGGGGTTAAAGAACAGCTTTGAGATGTTAGCAGCGTGTGGTACTCTAATCCAGCTTTGGAGTCATCCTTTTGGGTTTACAGGGCACACAGGTCTGCAGAGGCACAATTTGGCTCTCTTCCTTACCTAGCCAAGGCACGAATGTGTCTCTTCCACCACAAGTGGTGGTTCAAGGGCCCCACTGAGCCCTCGGGAGCGCAGCTCTCCCCTCTTCACCCGCTCTGGGAAGAGCTTGCAGAACAGCTGATTGCATGAACCACTCGCTCATGTAAGCCTCTCCTTAGGTCTGGGCAGTTTGTGCTGTTTTGCCTGGGAACTTGCTTAAATATGGTGGGAAAGGTTCTTTTTAAAAGAAAAAAAAAAAATATATATATATATAAAAAATAATCACCCACCCTGCAAAACCCTTTACTGTCAGTGTTATTTATAGGTAGCGTATCAGAACCCCTCTTAGGAGGTGGGAGCTGATGGCACTAAGCAAATTGCAGCCCGTTGAAGGTTTTTTTTCTTGTTTACATTGAACTACTGATGCCTAGAGAACGGAGGGGGAAGCTTAGTTAACACCAGCTGAAGTCATAGTGCTTGTTAATACCGGGTTTTGGATATTAAAGCATGTATCACCAAGATAAAAACGTGGCAACCTTGTTCTTTTTGCCTCATTTGTTGGCTGTTGCCAAACATTACTCATAGGCTACTACAGCAGTAAACTCAGGAAAGAGTTCCTTCTTTCTGAAAGTGTAACCACTTTCTACAACCTTCATAAGTTTTAATTAAAAAAAGAGCATGTAATGATTTTGGGATTGAATCCAATTTCATATGCTGTTTAAATCGAGAAATAAAATTATTTCCATCAGGCTTTTAGTTCAAGGTTTGTAACTGCTGGATCATTTCCTTTTTCATCAGTTTCTGAGTTTTAAAATGGCTTATGAACTTTAGTGAAATCATTTAGAAATGGATTTCATGCGGAATAGTTAATAAATGAATAGCACAGCCATGTAGTGAAATGAGTCTTGTTTGCATCTCAAGCAGCACAAATTTAAATAAAACGCAAGGCTTTGCATAACAGCATTTGTTTTTAATGTCAGCAGTGTTTTTCAAGCCACCTCCAATATCCTTCATTTTTCACAGGGATATCTTTGGCAGCAAGGAGGATTTTCAGGGCCTGATTTGAGGTACATAATTGGAGCAGTAAGACTACACACACAAAGTGTCACTTAATGGATGAGGCTCATTTAATTGTAGGCTGCTCAGAAATAACCCAAGAAACACTTCACTGGTAGCTAATGTAGAGGTGTAATTAGACTTCTACATAAGTGTAATTAGGCTGATTGCATAGAAAGAAAGAGAGTTCATAAGGTTTTTTAAATGTGTGCAGTGTCATTTTGTTTCAACTGTCGTCTTGTCCCTAAGCTTCTGCTGCATTTGTGTGGGACATAAATGAATAAGTACATTGCTCTTCAGCTAGCACTTACCTGTGATCTTCCATCCTTCCACAGTGGGGTTTTTGTTGGTTGGTTGGTTTTAAGTAAAACTTGATCACAGCCTTGCCCAAGCCAAGGTGAGGCTGTGCCCTGCTGTGGACCTTTACAAAAAGGGTGGGTGTAGAGAGTCCTGGGGGGGAAAAAAAAGCAGCTGCCTATCTTTCAAGCAGTGTCCTAATGAGACAGTGGTATTTCTGAGAGTAGATGGCACCCTGCTTTCTAGCTTCATTTTTCTATGGGAATTTGCCTGGTGCAATCATGTGTATGTGTGGGTTTGGGTTGGTTTTTTTTTCTCCTTCTTCTACTGTCAAATAACTTTTAAGTTGACTGACTTAAACCAGGTGGGGAAAGTCTGACAGACCTCTTAAAAATTAGATGTAAGTAAGTGTCCAAGGGATAGAGAGAGATCCTGGTTTTGCTCCCCAAAGAAACCCTAGGCGTAGGGAAGCCTGCAGCGTAGGTTCACCGTCATGTTCAAGAGGAGGGAGACATCTGAAGGTGATGCTTCAGCTTTCCCAAAGAAGAGCAGCTTCAGCTGGAGCTCATGCCACCTGGCAAAGTTACCCTGCAACAAATGATTAAGGAGGAGGACACTGGTCCCTATGAAAGGAGGCTTCATTGGTCCAGGGCTGAGTACGATCACCAGGAAACCTGAGTATGGGTGCAGGAGGAGTTCCTGTTGGCTTCCCTTATCCCCATGTATGTTGCAAATTCCAGCTCAGTTTTCCATGTAGTCATTTCCTAACCTGAAACCAGTCGCTGCGGGTGCTGAAACTGCAGCTGAATGTGGTTCTGCTCAGGCCTGCACCCAAACCAGGAGGACTTCTTAGATGAGAATAAACGTATGTGTGGTACCACCAAGCTCCCGGACACGGCTGCTTCACGGAGGACAAACCATCTGCCTGGGTGCGTCGCCACTGGTCTTCGATGATTTTGGTTTTGGGGGGCAGTTCAAGTAAAATGAGTGAAAAATGAGTACTTCCAGATCTTTTTCTGAAACTTTTTCATAATGCTATTTTGCCTTCCTTTTATATTTATTGAGGAACGTGCTGTCCAGCTAAATTGAGTAGATGGCAATCATTCTCTTACTAGTTATTTATCCAGTATACCTCACGGAAGCCTGAACTAATACAGTCCCTAGCTGTCTAATAGTATAGATTCAGAGAATGCGAATTTGTTCTTTATTTTCCTCTAGTAACACTTAAATACATTTTTAACTGTATTATAGTCTATTGTCCTATAAATAGCAAATGTAGGATGTAGGAAAAATGATTTTGTTTTTTCTTTCAAATTTTTGAAATAACCATAAATATTGCTTGTGTGTGTGTGTATATATATATGTGTGTGCTTTATGTGTATATGTATATACCTAAATATATGACTTTTAAATTATGTATTTAAATGTTCTCAGAACTGTGAGTGTATTTTTATCTTGTATGGTCCTGGTATAAAAGTCCATCAGTGTAGGGAGGCAAGTGTAAAATGTCAACCCAGTTACCCCTGCAATGCTGACGCTTCATTCTCTGCTGTCAGAAAACCACCTTTTGGCAAGCTGTACAACGGGAGGGAGGGTATTTAAAAGATTAGCACTTGTATGGAAATCTCTGTATTTGCTTTGAAATGCTTTCCACATTAATAATTTTCTTGCAGTTATCATCTTTAGATGGAGTTGTTCCCTGGGAGTAGATTGCTGTACATGCTCCGTACCGCACTGAGATAAGATAGCTTCTGGCTTTACCAGCCTATTTTTTCGGAAATGCCGTCTAGGATTTTTCTACATTTGTTTAAGTAGTGGTAAAGAGAAGGAGAATGTTTGCACTAATCAATAGTTGTTGCCAGTTGTGAGCATATAGAAACTCAGAGGAAATGTAGCTCTGAATTAGGGACTATTTCCAGCAGTATCTAACCAGGGAAACGATCCCTGCAGCAAATGTGCTGCACAGGTGAGAGACTGAGGGGGTGCTATGGATTTCTTGATACCAGTATGAATCAAAAAGTGAAAAGCCTTCCGACTGTATTGCGTGTTCTCTGGATTCGGCATGACTGATGAACAGAGATAAACTGGCAATGCAGAGTGCTTATGAGCTGATGTTTTAAGGCAAGAAACGCACATTCCCACGTTTTAATCCAACATGCAGGTTGTGTCCTTGTTTCTGCTCCCAGCATCCCAGTGCATGGTTGGTCCATACCCACTCTCTTTGGACTAAAGGTCAGGTTCTTAATCTTGGCTTTGGAGAGGATGAATTGTACACAGATGAATTAGTAGCTAAGACAATTGTGGATAAACAAGTTAATCCACAGAAACAAATAAAATCCATACTTCCAGGTTATTTGCTTTCCTATCATGAACAAGGTTAGGGGAAGTTCCAGCATCATTTTGCTGGGTATATTCTTAGGGAGGTAAATAACATGTGGGAAAAATGAGTCTCGCAAAGAATATCTTAAGTTTGCTAATTTCTGTTTCCACACTAGAGTATCTCTGAATGCTTTTGTGGAGTAAACCCCAACATATGGCTCAGAAAGTTGATTATAAAATATAGACGCTTTTGTGTAGGTATCTGGCTCCATTCTTTCCCTGCTTGGTAATGACCACAACTGTTCTGTCTGACAGCTGTGGAGTGACTGTACAAAATGAGATGGTGGATGCGGTCCAGCTCCCCGAGTGCCAGCATCTGCACTCGTTGGCTCCATTTTTCATTTGGCAGTCCTAACTGAGAACCCAGTGATTAATTCGGCAGAGAGAATGAAGCTGAATTCTGACCCTTAGAAGAGCTACTGCTAGGTCAGCAGAGAGGCACGCTGGTGTATTAGGAAAGTTCACGCTTTCTGGTCTCGTGCTGGGTTTTTCTGTATGTCAGTATGACCTCAGCATCCTAGAACGTCTCTGCGAGAGCAGGGACAGTTCCCCTGAAACATTGGGATGCAGTAGAATCGCACTGGAATGGCCCATGGGCTTGGTCATATCCAGCTTGGGAGGGATCTGAAGAAGCAACTGCAGAGGTGATAACAGGAGGTGCATGGTATGGAAAGGAGGGAAGGAGGAGAAGGAAATCTTCTGTACCCTCATATTCTTTGTGTGGGGTTACGTGCCTGTTGCTATCTCCTGCTAGTCCAGCTTACTCCTATGCAACCCTTAATTCCCAGCTTTCCCCTTCTTCACTTCCATTTTAATTTCTCTTCCCAGTTACCACGGGGGTTGTACTGCTTGGTGAAAAAGCAGGACATCATGCATGCTTTGATACTGGATAGTATTCATGCACGTGGGCTCAAAAGACTGAGCTGGGGGCTTTACAGGCATTTGGTAAATACTTGTTTCCTGTCCTGAACTGGTCACATTCCTTAAGCAGAACATTCCTGACCAAATCCTTAACTTTGTTGGTTTTCAGAAGACTTTTGGCTCCCAATTGTTTCCTCATCAAAGATAATGGGGAAGAATATCCAAGAGCGCTGTCCTGAGCTGCTCTTACCGGCTGGTACTCGTAGCTGTTCAGCTACCTTTAGCTGAGGCTCTTGAGCCTAATGTAGCTTATTCTATAGGTTTCTTAAGTGGTCGCATTTGTTATTTGCCAGGTGCTGGTAAGTTGTCTGATTACAACCGCTTGTTTGTCTTTGCCCTCTAGCTCAGACGGCTCTTCTAGGCCTCGGTAAGTGAAGAGACACCAGCTGGCTGCTGCGGTGGGATGCTGGGAGATTTCCATCTTTCAAATCTTTAGAGCTGGAGTCTTTTTTTTTTACATTTTAGAAAGCCTAGGGATTCTTCCAGCTCTGCATTTTCCCCTTGTTTCTTTCTGAGCAGGAGAACGTCTCTTACCCTCTTATTTACAGCCGCTTGCTCCAGGCATGCGTTGTCAGAGAGTGTTAAGTGTTCAGAGCTGACATAGCTTTTCAGGGTTACTGCCTCCCTGGTCTCCTGGTAATTTGGAGGAGAGTATCCTGGTGGTAGCTCATTGAAATGCCTGACAGAGAATTGTTTTTCTGAAACAGATGCAGATGGTACGTAGCTGATCAAAGGTGGAGGGGCTCTGTATTTCCCCAATGCACAGAGCACGTAGGTCTGTTTTCAAGAGGAGAAACCCCTCTTCAGTGAGGGGTGCGTGTCAAATGAAAAGTAATGTAATAGCAACTCAAATCTGACCAGGCTTTTGGGTTTGAGTTAAGATTTATGCCAAGAGGGAGACAGAGAAATAGGTGTAATTGCTATTACCCTGCAGAGCTGAAGGTAGCAGTGGGTCAGCTGGGGGAGCAGCAATATTTGAGCAGGTTGATTCTCAGCCCTCTGCCTGCTCCGCAGCTGCATTAAAAATGTTTTTTATAAAAATATCTGTTCTCAGTCTAATGAGGTAATGTATCCATCCCTCTGTATACCTATAGCTGCCATAGTAAGAGGCAGTGTAACTTCACAAAGCAGATGCAAGAAGATAAACGAGGAAATTGCTCAGGACATAGGGGCTAGGGGTGAGCTCTGTGGGTAGGAAACGTTCGTGCTCTTCGCTGTGCCTTTGTGTATGCAATGGTGGCTGCAAACCTCCTTCACGGGTTGTTTTGCCCCATCCACTCTCCAGTGGGGAAAAACAGGATATTATTTTCCCTTGAGAAACATCAGGCGTTTAAGGCCTCACCCGTCTGCTCATGTTAGAGGCTCTTGGTGGCACAGTCTGTGGAGGAACTGGATGGATGAGCTTCCAAGAACATGCTTGAAATACAGCTCATGCAGTCCTGGCGGAAAGTATCTCTGGCTCTGCTTTCAGGCTCCTGTGGTGTGGGGATTAAAGCTGGCTTGGAGAATGACAAATCTGTTTTGTTGCAGCTTCTGAGATTTCAAAGTTTGTTTTGGTTCAATGTTGCAACAAAAGGAAAAGCTTTTGAATGTTGTTTGCAACACAAGCATGTGTTGAAACACCTCATTTTGGACAGCACCGGTGAGGATCAGCCAAGTAGCTATCGGTACGTGAAATGGCTGAAGACCTTGTGTTAGAAGGGGAGAGAATGTGCAAGGGCGGATTATATTTTATTTGCCCGGCGTTTAATGTAGCACTTTTGTCATCAGGGAAAATAACATTCTTGGTTTGTTGGCCAAAGATAGCCACCTAACAGCCACCTCCAGAAAGAGTTTGCTTCTTATTGCTATATGGGGTGCATTTATTGCCTATACATTTGGAGCAAGGTTTTGTCCAGGCTCTGAGCTGGCGCTGCTGCCAAGAAGCACTCCTGCCCCTTTCCAGCTGGCTTTCTTCCTAATGCCTGCTCTGCTCCCTTGCTGCAGGACAACTGGTGGTTAGGGTCTGGACTGGGGTGGGTTTGGG
>NW_009259800.1:2327818-2330214 GCF_000687185.1 Egretta garzetta
AGCAGTGACTTGTGGGAGGAAGGGTCCCCACTTCTGGCCACTGTGTTGGCTTGTGTTACATTGAAGTATATGTGAAGTTATATCCCTAAGGCTGGAGCACGCCCCGATATTTTATACTCGTTAACCTCTTGGAGTTGAGAGATTAGCAATGTGAATAAATTTCGGCCGGATAGAAGGTTTAGAGGAGAGGAGGATAAATTCTATTTAATAAAAATAAAAGATATATATATCCAACAAGCAAGCCCCAGTATTCTGCTTGGAGCTCTTACCCAACCACAACAGTTTACAAGAACTAAAACGATCATCGGCTGCGGTGTGTGATTGCAGGTTTGCGATACGAGGATTTAGTTGAGCAATACTCTTCCACTGTTTGTGGACAAAACCGCCTGTAATTTTAACAGCACATTAAAGAGTTTTTAGTTTTCAGGCAGTACAAGCTATGACAAGTCATGACTTCTTCAATTAAAATCAATAATGATGCAAGCTAAATAAAAGATTTAACAGTGGGTGGGTGGTCTAGCTGGTAAATTGATTTTCTTTGGGCACAGGTGAATGTGTGTGACAGTACCTCCATCATTAAATAATTTCTGTGATGAGAAACACAATCAGCTTTATTAATGTGACTGTTCTTGTAGACTTCTAACATAAATCAATGCCTGCTGGAAAACGTCACATAATTGGTTAGAGAGATGTATTAGAAAGCAGTTTACTAATCTTTGCCAAGTGGATTAAAAAGTGTGTTGACTGTAGGGGGGTAGTAAGAGTTCATACTGTCCTTTTCAAAATAAAATCAAAATAAAGTTTACACAGGCTTAATAAAAAAAAAAATCTATAGGATTAACGTCTTCCCTGCGTTGCGCTACTGTAGTTTGACTGCGTGATCAAAAGCAACGTTGTATTGTTTTAGTGGCACAACCGAACAAAGTTCTGGATACTTCGCGTTTGCTAATTGTTGTCAACTGTGGAAAGATCACAAAGTGACTGGGATGGTGTGAATCGAGCTGGTTAATATTACACCAGAAGTGATAAGATATGAGACTGAAATGTCCCTGAGTCTTTACCTTCCTTATCTCTTATCACTCTCCGTAATAGTTATAGTTTTAGATTAAATAACCTTTCATATCATAAAATAATTTACAGTTTATTGGTGCATGATACCGTTTTGCTTCCTACTGTCATTTATTGAGCTTTCAAAAATGTCAAAGGTCAGTCTTTTTTTTTTTTGTCTCTTGTGCCAAGTGCTTTTCAGTTCACAAATAAGAATGTTGCTACTTAAAAGACACTGATTCCCACTTTTCCTGATCAATGTTTATAAAGTCCTCTCCTCTGACTTACTCTCTTAAATCTGACAGGTGGGGTTAGAAGCCACACACGCTTTATTCAGGCTGCTGTGCCTTTCTCTGTGGCTTTAAGAGCTTGTTCCTCACCTCCATTGCCTTCTCCGCAAAATGGAAAGAAGACTCAACCACGTACTTTCCTTACTGTGGCTCTAACTGCTGGTTAAACATTTTTAAAGATTTAGGGGATGGTGAGTCCTCGGTGTTAATAATTAACCTGCCTCTATAACTGTCCTGTACTGTAGCTTTCACTTCTCTGGATTTCACATTTTTCTTTTGCTGTTAATCTTTGTGGCTTTCATCATTTCTTGTTCTCATTGTAGTGACGAACAAACTCGTGCTGTCTAGTGGCCATTGCAGGGTTGTGTTAGCCCAAATACAGCCTGGCCTCTGGTGGTGTGGGAACTTCAGCCAGGCTGTGTCGGGGAACATGGGCTTTCCGCGGCAGTCAGTGGAAACAAGCTTGGTGAATTGTGGCTGCGGGTAGCTGAAGATGGGAGATACGAGGGAAACGGCTCTGGTCCTGCCTTCCTCTTTAGTTTCTCTGTGGTGTGGGTGCAGCCAGCATGTTTTGACTGCTTGATTTCGGTTTGGTGGGGAGGTAGAAGGTAAAAGTACTTTGATTTATTTTATTTTATTTTATTTATTTTTATTTTATTTTTTTCTTATTCTTTTCCTTGTTTTCCAACTTGGTTTTTGGTGGAGGTGGTGGTTGTTGCTTACAACACTGTGCTTGTACTCGGTGGAGATCCCAATTCTGTTTCAATCCTTGTGTTACTGACAAACCTCTCTTTACTTATCTTCCTGGAAAATTAAAATACTCTGTAAACTCCTCTAATTGCTTAGAGCCTGATTCTTGCTACAGCAGTTCTCAGTCTGAAGGAGAGGCCTGAAGTGCTCAATGACAACAGACTCATCCTCCCATGGCAGATTCTGCACTGTAATGCTATACGCAGAAAAAGGATGCTTCATTTTTAACCACGTTAATTAAAGTCTGTCTTTCTCATCTGGCATCTACTGAGTGCAAACATCAGCCCCGTTTTTCCTTCACAAGTTTCC
>NW_009259800.1:2330226-2336340 GCF_000687185.1 Egretta garzetta
AAAGAGTGTTGTAGCTCATGTTTTATCTGACTGCTTCTTAATGCATAGGGAGGCCTGCCTCCTAAAATCGAAACAGATGCTGCTTTAGTTTCCTTTGCAGTCTTTCCGAATTCCCTCTCCGCCTGTGGAAGCCACGCCACCAGCTCAGCTGGGGTTATTCTGCCTTCCCTATTCCCCTCCTGTACCTTCAACTAAAACACGAGAAAAGCCAAGTCCTATAAAGTTAACAAAATGACACAGTTCTTTACAGCACGGGTTTGCCAGAGTTACGTTGCATCGTTAAACTGTAGCCGTAGGTCTTTTAGGGCAGGGTGTTCTCCGCTGGGATGCGTACACCATCTGGTGAGCCTCAGTCCCGATACCGGCCTTTGTACGCTGCCACGCATTAATAACGGTAGGAAACGAGGCCGTTCCTGCCTCTCCCTGTGCTTGCGGGCTCCTGACGTGTTGTCCTCTGCTTGATCTCCTGATGCAGCCGCCGGGCAGCGGTGGTGGTGGTGGTGGTGGTGGTGGTGGTGGTAGGGCTTTTGACATCGGCCGTGTGTCTGCTGCGAACTGGAGAGCAATTCGCTTCAGGTAAAACCGCCCCGCAGCTGTGCAACACCCGCCTGAAGCGGAAGGGGTTTAGGTTTAGTTTAGTTTTTTTAGTTTAGGTTGTGTTGGCTGTAGCTCATGTTGAGCGGCTTCATCTGTATTCTCGTCTCCTATTAAAGCGTAGTAAACCTGCATTACTGAAATATCAGTTATATCAGATTGACTGGTGAATAGAAATGAACTAGTTAACGTTCCCCTCTTTGGAAAAGAAGATTAGCCTCCCTATAATTAAGGTCTTGGAGACTTCCAAAAGAAAAAAACACAAACTGTATTTCCAAATCCTCTACCAATTTGTGAATCGTATTAGTATTGATCAAGAAATGTCGTATGGTACAAAACATTGAGCGGGGGGTTAGGATGAGGATAGTGGTGTGTGATTCTCTGAATACAAAATTTGTGTTAATGCAAACCTTTCTGGAGCCTGCGGTGTTAAGATTACGAATGGGAACAAGAGTTCTGACGCTCAGCTGTTCCAGCATACAGCAGATGGTTATCTTGCCTTCTAAATCTTTGCACAAATGGGGTAAGTTCTCAGGACTACCCATGATCTTTCAACCTGTTCCCAATTTTTTGAGCGCTAGTAAAAGAACAATTTGCAAATTGGTTCCAGGCTGTGGGAAGGGAAGCGTTTCACAATAGTGAGAAAGCGTGCGGCAGAAACAAGACCTCAGATTCGGACTTGCAGCATTTTGCCTACTGCAGGTTTCTTTGCTCGCGACCGGGACTCCTGTCCTCGAGGCAGCTGTGGAGTGAGCTGCTTAATGCTTATTCTCTGATAGTTTTGCATGAAGTGCTGTATAGAAATGCTTAGTCTTGACAATCTTCAAATTATCCCAGCAACACTATGAGAAATAATGTTATTCTAAGATCCCCTTTCTTGTAATATCAGTACTAATTTTGGTTTCTCTGAAATTTTTTGTTCGTAGTCTCTCACAGAATCAGAGTTTTGCTTCAGCGTTTCTCACGCATTTTCTTTTCTTTATTTCCTTCATGAGGAATTCAATTTGCTGCAGTAAAATAATCTTAGTACTGAAATAATAGGTATATTAAAGTATGAATTACCTTGGTGGCAATAAAGGACAGGCTTTTATTGCTTGCTTATCAAGGCAGGTTTGTGTTTATGAGTTCACTGAGTTGTAAGTGCATTACGTTACAACTAAATTTAACCTGGCTTGGTAACAACAGCATACATGGGTAATCCGTGAAGACAGTACAGAATTATTTGGCAATGATTTTAAAAAGAATAATAAAAAATTGGAACTCCTTTCATGTTTTCTCTTGGCAAAAAAGCTGTCAATAGGATTGAAAGAAGAGATGAGTAGCGATTTCTAAAGATTTTCTTGAAAAAAAGACAGCTAATCGGTAGGAAAGTTGTTCTAGACTGAGACCATTCCTAGTCATCCGAGGAGGACGTCAGGCTGCGGCACAGGCAGGAGGTGTGGAACCAGGCGCCGAGGTGGCAGGGTGCTGCTCGGGGCAGAGCTGGTGGCCCAAGCAGCATTTTCAGCAGCCCCTAGATCTTGACAAGGAGAAATGACCCGAAAGAGCTCACCTCGTGGCTCTCAGCAGTTTACCTTAATTCAGTGTAGTAAAGGGAACTGGAAAAGGCTCCTTATCTGAAAGGACTAGCGCTCTTTAAATTCATATCCTGCCTCAATTTGGAGTCATTTCCGTCTGTAGTCGAGCTGTAAGGACTGTGAGCAGTGCTGGCCAAGTTGCACTCGGGCTCAGCAAAGCGCTGAGCTTGACTGTGGGGCCGCAGAATGGTGCGAGGATGTCGTTCCAGCTTGTAAGAAAAATCCTACGTTGATTACCTTTGGTGGTGGCACAGTGAGTTTTATGCTCTCAAAACCTAGCGAATATCACTGCGGCAGTTTGGCTAATACTGATTAAAATCAGGCTCTGTCTGTAAGTACAAATGAATGTTTCTTGTTCCTGATCATACAGCTCAGCAAAATAAAGTGTTGTCAACAAGAGATTATAGACCCCGAATGTTTTGTTCTTTGATCATATCAAAAGTAGAGAGAAATAACAGACCGCTTTACAGGGTAATTCAATTTTTCAGGTTAATTTATAATATCTGATGAGGTAGATGTGTTAGAAGGAACTTTCACATGTCAAGAACAGGAGCATGGATTTACCAGGACTGTGTAGTTTAAAGTGGTGAGGGAGTAGTTTGGCTGCTTCTATTGAATTTTTAAGAAGTCCTTATTTGCCTAGTCCTGTGATAGTACTGGCAGCTGCTTTGTAATCTGAAAAACCTGATCCGAATAAAAAAATCCAGAGGGTCTCTTTCTTGCATTAACTCTTCACCAGCCTGTTCCCTGGAAGCAGGGGAGACTTTGGGAAGCGTGAAGTACAGCTCACCAGCTGTCAGCAGCTCAGCACCCGAAACTCTTCTGATCCTTTTTAATTTAGGAATTTACTTGTGTGAACGTAAGTACAAACAGTTGCGTTTAATTTAATAGCAGTTGTGTCAAAAAACGGCGTGACTAGTCGCACGAGAAACCTGCTTCTCTGTATCCGTCTGGCTGCCCCGTACGTGGTTATTTCTCAGCGCCACTGCTGTAAACTTAGGGATGGAAGGTGATCTAATAATAGTATCAACTGTTAAGCCACAGTTAATTAGGTGATTGTTAATTAAGTTCATGTAAGTTAGAGGCAGATCTGACCTATTCTGTTTAAAGGGGCTCTTGTTACTTTGCCAGTGAGAGAGCGGGGCTGTGGCGCGGTACGGAGCAACCGCGGGAGGGGGAATCACTGGGTTTGTGTGGCCAAATGGACCTTTTGGAGGGAGCTTTCATACCTGGATTGGTCAAACAAAAATACTCGCTTCTGTGTGCTTCAGAAATGCCCTTGTTCATGCAACCTTTTATATCAGCAACGTGAGCTAATGTTTTTAGGCAACTCCTGATAAAAGGTGGACATTAGGGAATCTGAGTTCTTTCCAAATTTATTGCTCTTTTTTTGTTTTCATTTGTTAATTTGGTTAAGCAAATCACCGTCTGGCGCTAACAGCGGAAATGGTCTCTGCTGATAGAATTTAAATGTGATTCCTGTGACTGTGCAAATATCCCCCGGAGCAGAAGCGCGCCGTGGTCGCTTGCGATGCCTCTGGACCTTCATTTTGCTGCTGAAACGCGGGAAGCTGCGCGTGAGCAGATGCCGGGGGGGCTCGCGGAAGGTGAACGCTGCCGTGTCGGGCTATCGATTCGTGCAGGTGGGCACAAGAGATTGCCTCTGATGGCAGCATGCTTTCAAGGGCAGACAAGGAGGAAACAAGTCTACAAAGCCTGAGCAATGTAGCTTTAATTGAAGTCATACGTCTCGATGGAGCAGAGGTAAAAAGGAGGAGACCATATGGTGTAACCTTTATTTTTGTTAGGTTCCCTGATAAGCCGTTGATTTGATAAGAAATGCTGCTCCATTGGCTGAGCTGTTCTCTGATAAGCATGTGTTTACTGTCTGCCATAAATGCCTGAAGTGACAGTTTATGGCAGGTTGGATTGGATGTTTTAAATGCTGAGTGGATGTATTGGAACTGTGCTTTCACAGGCGCGTTTGCTGTGCGCTCCGGGGTTCGTTGAAGAAACATGTTGAACTGCAACGTTCATTTGTTCTTGAAGCAGATCAGTTGGACTCGGGTGTAATCCACACTCCTTGCAAAAATTATACAGTAGAGACCCGTTTGAATACAATATCCAGCCCCGATAATCCCCCCCAAAAGCCATGGAGGAAGAGCACGCAGATGATGTGTACTTTGGTACAAACAGCACGGCTATTTAGAACTGGACAATTACTTTCTTCCTTTGCATTAGACACTCAAGCTTCTGGATCTTGGTGTTGCCTCCTTTAGAGCTATATTCAAACGCATCAAGATTTTCAAAGGGGTTTTTTTGGTGAGTTTCCCTGCCAGAGAGCCAGTATTGTCCCAGTCAGAGGTATTCAGGAATGACAGAATGATCAGTCTTCACCCTGTAAGAGAAAGGAAATAACTCATCGCTCTTTGGGCTAGTGGAGGGTACCGTGCTATATTTATATGTTCTGTTACTGCTTGAGCTGGGTAATTTTTCTGAAACTCAAGATATATTTTTCCTGATTAAAATCTGAAGACACTCTATTATTTCTATAACCACATTTAAGTCTTGTAATTTAAACAAATTAGTTTGCGTTTCACATGTCAGACACAATGATTTATAGAGGAAAATGGGATTTTGCATCTGTTTTGTCTCTTGATTCATTAAGTTTTGATTGAAGAAAGTTTTTGAAATAGGGTGTAAAGGAATTTTCCATCCTTAGTGAAGGGGTTTCTTGGTTTTTGCAGCATCTGGTTGGGGCTTTTTTTCCCTGTGCGCGTATGCCAAGGAATCTTGAATTCCCTTTCCTGATTTTGAAAGTTCAACCTGAGGGAATTGAGCAATTTCTCTGGTTTACACCATTCACTTTCTGTTCGTATGAAGACAACAGCTCTGACAAAGTCAGTTATGGCACCACAGAAAGGACCCGGTTGCAGTTTACTCCAGGAACTTTCCTCTGGTTACTGCAGTAACCTTAGGAGCTCTGGCTGCTCTTTCCGATGCACTTGCAGATGCTGGGTGTGCCCAGGGCGATTGCACAAGAGCTGTGCTTGGCTCCCCAGCCTCGCAGGCGCTGTGGAAAACCGAGGGTAGACTTGGGTGGTTCTAAACCGGCTCTGCCCTGTCTCAAGTCCTTAAACATGATGTGATATTGGCAAGTTGCTGCTTAGCTTTGGAGGCACAGGAATGTGTTATAGTAGCTTAGTATCACTTTTCTGCCCCAGCATAAGGAGAGAAATAATTAGGAATTGTGTCAAGGCAGTGCCTAGTGTCCAGAAGAAATTGCATCAGATGGACTGATGCTTCTGTCCAGTTGAGGTAGCTGGGTTTGTTTTGCTTTTGGATGTCACCTGCTAGCTACATTTAGCATGAATGTTTTCAGATGTCCCATGAATTCAATTCTGGCCTTATGTAAAAAGTCTGTTACAAGCAAAAATGGAGACAAAGATACCGAGTTTTCCAGCCAATGAATGATTTTGGAGGAGGAGATGTTGAGCTAAAAGGCTCCTGAGCTAATGCTGCCTTGCGACGCGTGGGTGAGGCATTCTAGGTGAGAATCCCGCAGGTCTACAAATAAAATATTTCTATTGTGTTATACCAAATTACCCCCAGGCCAAGGCTGATCCTGCATCATGTTTGCTGCCTTTGATTTCCCGCTCCTTTCCCACACAACAGCTTGTGACAGATGTAGCCACTGCTTTTAACGGTGGACCTTTGTCAAGCCAGGGGAGACGGCCACTTGAATTCAGAGAGAAAATAATGATCCTTTTGATTAAGCAAGCCGGCGTTGGTGGATGGGCTGCACACGCCGAAGGGGAGAGCTCAAAGGGCACCTGCCCGTAACACAAGCAATGTCGGGAAGCGTGCCCGGCTGCAAGAGAGAAAAATTGCCCCTGTGTTTGGAAAGAACAGAGGAAGAGATTAGAGGTTAAACTGGAAAGAG
>NW_009259800.1:2336383-2343854 GCF_000687185.1 Egretta garzetta
TGAAATTACCTTGTCAGGATGCCTTATCAGCTGCTGTTCTAGTGATTGTTTGGTTTAGATAAGAACTCAAGTGCGATAAAACCTTGATAACAGTTTAGAGATTACAGCTCTTTTGAAACTCCTGGCACTTGCTAGGGGCTTGCTGAGCTGCTGAGAAGCTACGGTTGGATTTATTCCACTGCATTTTTTTTTTTCTTCCTCCACCCCCCCTTCTTCTGTTTCGTGTTTTTGTTTAAGTGCTTAAGCTCTTGTTTTGGATCTTGTTGTTATTTTGAGACACGGAGCCTCTTGTGAGCACTTTCTGGGAACAGTGTATGTGTGTAGAGGAGGTGACTCGTGCTGAGGAATGGAAGTGGCTGCTGATGGGAGGAAGAAAAACAAGGTACTTCTGCGCCTCTTGCCATCTGATCCGATTTAGGTGCACTGAGCTGCACGCAGAGTTTCAGAAGCTACGAGGATATGACAGGCTGGTGGCTCAGCGTGCTTGGTAGCATTCTCCATTTGCTTCCCAAAATAGAAAGTTCCTGTAAAAATCTGAGTTTACGGCAGTTCATTTAACGGAGGTGTAAAATACCAGTCCTTAAAAATCTACCTGATGGTTGTGGCAGGACATTTGTGTCACTTACACTAGTTTTGACTGTTATGTTTCGGGTTTTGTGATTTTTGTGGGTTTTTTAGATAGAGGCTACTAACAAACCTCCACTTGAACTCCTCCCATGCGTATGTATTGAAGGGGGCAGAAGCAGGGTTACTGGTAGGCAGTAGAGCTGCTTGCATTACACCACTTGAGTTCTCCTATCTAAAAGCATCACCTTTTTTAACAACGTACAGATGACTACTTGGTATTGCTAGCACAACAGGACAGTTGTAATTCTTCTGGCAAGCAACACTTGTAACATACTGATGTGTAACAAATATTACCATTAATATACGAGTATTAAGAGGAGCGTCCTGTTGCTAAGACTGGATCTCCACCTTGTCCTTTATAACACTGTGCTGCGGCATTTTTCAGACGATGCATTTTTGTCCTGTGGTTATAAGGATGCGGCTCCGCCAGGAGCCGTGGCAGGCAGGGCATCAGGATTGCAGCTGCTGAGCCTGGCAGAGATCTAACTGGTGAGTATTGACACGTCGTATGTTTTTATCTTGCATCTGCAAGAGTGGAGAAAAGATGATTTGGGACTATATGCAAGGAAGCCTTAATTGCAGCTTTCAAGTACTTTTCTTTATGTTCTGGGCTAAAATATGTGATAATGTAGTCACCATTCAGCCCCTGCGTTGAAGTTGTTGAGAAGCTGGATGGTGCAGAGCTGGAAGGTGTTGGTTACTGGTGCTGTTCATCAGACCAAAGAGGCTCGAGGTGTCAAGGTGGTTGCAACTCATGCCTACTTCCTGTAGTGTGCTTGAATTTGGTTTTGCATTTTGTTGTGGTTTTTTGACTTGGTATTTCTTACGAGCTGATTTCATGTAGCTTACTGATGTATTTTTTTTTTTCTTTAGTAGCAAATGTAGTGTATCCTCTGTTCCACCTTTCAGCCTGATAACATGCTAAATGAGCTCCATTTGGCACAGGTACGACATGTTCTACAAAGTCCACAACAAAACTTTGGACCGCGTCAGTTTGACTGTCTGGGGATATGTAAATAATTGCAACACAAAATACCAGGGGAAATGGTACTCTGGAATAACCAGACTTTGCTTTGTTGGTGGTTTTGGTTTTGGTTTTTTTTCCTTGTTTTTTACTCAAAATGCTTGATTTTTTTTCCTGTAATATGGGAGGAATCTTTTGGGCAGTTGATTTACTGAATGTATGCCCATGTATGTTTGCAACTGCTGAAACGCATCATCTAAAAGCGCCAGTAAGAGAATTTAGCAGTTAAGCGGCTGATCGTTCTGTGTATTGGTTGTATCTCAAAACATCAGTTTTATGAGACCACTGAGCTAAAAATTTTGTTTATATGTGGATGATAGCATATATATGACAAGTTTTTAATGGGGCAGCATTTGTGTTGGAGCTCTGGTTCCTGGCCAGGAACAGATTCATTGCTGAGATCGTAAATATTAGGTTTCTGATGTGAAGATCGTTTGTTGATTTTTGTATTACTTAGGTACTCGTATTGGAGACATTCTGAGGGGCATGATGTAAACCACCTCTAGCCCTAGAACAGATGACGCTAGGTAAATCAGGCAGTCAAAGTTGGAAGAAAAAAAATGATCGGGCTCTATTTTCAGAAATACTGGCCTGAAATGTAGGGTGACTATGTGGTTCCCTTAGAGTTGTACAGAAGGCCTGTGAAAGAGTGATTGAGCAAAAGATGAACCACAGCAGAAGTACATCTCCAAACTCTTTGAGTTACCAAATTAATCAAATAATTAGAATGAACAAATAAGCTACCCAGCAACTGAGACACTTAATGAGTACTGGGTTAGATTCTTCTTAATTGTGTTCAGGCGCTCATGGGCTATATTTTCAAGTCTGTGTTTATGACTTGAGACTGTACACTTTGTTTTTTCCTCTTAATGAAAGCACAACATTTCTTTTGTTCCAGCAAATTTCAGAACTTAGAGGATGATGCCAAATTGTCACATGCCTCACAACAAAACAAAGAGCTGGCAGCATTGCCTTGCTCGGGGAAACTGTGGAAATATCCCAGGCTCGCTCCAGCCATGTTCTAATTCGAGGTTTAACGCTCTGTTAGTATCAGCCCATGCTTGCGTCACTTGAGTAGATGTGGGCTGGGACTGGTAAAAGCAAGGAGTTGCTGGCCACTGCATGGTGTGGGGATGGCCAGAGACTGGAGCTTGCAGGAGAACTTGCAAAAGGGGGAGTTGGGTGGCTTTCACTACCTGAGTCAAACTGTGCATGAGAATTGCAAATGAAGCCCAACGTGAGCAGCCATGGCAATGTGGTCGGTTGTGGAGTGATTGGCAGCTGGTTAATCTTCTGCCAGAAGACTGCAGTCAGTGGCTTGGGTGAAAGTAGTCCTCATTGGTGTCCTTCCTTCAAGATGCACGGTTTCACAGAGCTGCTGTGGATACAGTCGCACTGATTCCTGTGCAAGGAGTTATCAATACTCTGGCAGGCCATTTCAAAGAACTTGTTGCAAAACTCAGAGGTTTTGCTTTTTACCTTGAAGTTTCATTTTGAATCTCGGCTCCATTTCAGGTGATGCTAAAAGTGAAACTCAGCTAGCTCTTCTGGGCTGGGACAGTTACCAAAGAAATTCACACAAATTGCGTACAGCTTGCATGCAAAGATATAGGATAAGGAAGACCGATGATAGATCATCCTTCTCGTTCTTGAGAAGCATCTTATGGAGCATTACAGTTCTTCAGCCACAAGACCTAGATGTCCCTGCTAGCTGGATGTTTCAACTCAGGACTATCACAGAAGGGGACATGAGCTTACTGTTTCCTTCATGGCAGTTCTGCTTTGGCAATTAGGAGGTAAACTCTGCATTACCTCTTGAGACTTGGTGCTAACAGTGACAGGGCAGTGCCATCCCTTCCTCTAGAGCCGGTTTTGAGTTACTAGTGTACTATTCTTGAAAACATTTATATCCCCTACATGCAAGTAATTCCGTTACTGTTCTCTACCACCACAAATGCAGTAATTTAAATTACACAGAGGAAGCAAACATAAAGGTTTTAATGCCAACCTCTGTCACTACTCTGGACACTAGCACCCCGTCTGTCTGAAGGAAGGGGTGGTGACAGAACTGCATCCCCTCCATTTGCTCATCTTGCTTTGGGTGCGTGTGAAAATGGATCATATATGAGCAGAGGGTCTTACTAGTGAAGCCACAGTGCTCTTCCTAAATGCATAGAGGCTCAGAAGTTATGGCTCTAAAGATCTGGTTTGTGACCTGCTGGTCACCTTTCTCATGTCTCTTAAGATGTGAACAGTCTTATAGTAAAAGTTAAGTGCAATTTCAGTGCTCAGAACAGCTTCAAAGTGGCCTAGCTAATTTTGGGTTTGAGTTTGACCCCAGAAGCAGTTCAGTTGCATGGAATGTCAGGCTTACATCTCAAAGATCATGACTAAACCACACCAATTTATTTAGCTACAGTGAGGAATTTGAATTATTCTGGGTTGGGTTTTTTTTTTCCCCTTATAACCTCTCAAGAAAGGCAAACTTTAAGCTACCACACACAGCTGGTGTTTCTAATAAGACACAGATGTGTTTTGGGATCTCTCCCATCTCCTGCAACATTTAAATGTAGATAAATAGAACTTAATCAGCTATAAATAACAGCATGTCATGCCTGTGGATCACTAACCTTCTCTGGGACTCCCACAGGACTAGGGTTAAGCTTAATTACTTCAGTCTACTACAAACAACAGAATAATCAGCTGTTGGATGTTGCATGGGGGAAGGTGGAGGGAGCATAAAGAAGCAAGTCAACATCCATAGCCAGTGACGTGATGCCCTGGTGTTCAGTGTAGGATATTTGTAATGTTTCGAGACCAATGGGATTCTTTTATTCCCTGTTTTGGATTCAGTGTGCTGGAGGTTTAATGTCAGTACTACAGCTGTGGGTGTTGTTTTAAAAACAAACTCAGGAGGCACCTATGAACTCTTTATTTATCATCCCCTTAGGGATATTTTCCTCCCCTTAGGGATAACTGCTCAGATTTGCTGGAATAAGAAGGTGGTGATTGTGGCTCTTTAACTGGTTGTAGATGAAGGGAAGTTATTCCTCTGTGGCCATTGCATGTTGCTAATTAAGGAGGGCACATTGGTATGTCTGGAGTACAGTGACCATCAGCCCCAGGCAGTTCTCCTGGGCTGGGGTGGTCAATGTCTGTCAGCTTCCAGCACCAGGATCCGGGTGTCTGGCCAGGCTGGCCTGCATGGGAATGTGTTATGGGGCTGCCCTCTTCCAGCAGCTTTCTGCTGAAGCAAATGTGAGACAGATGCTGGGGGAACCACTGAGACCCATCTTCCATCGCTGCCGGGTTCTGCTCATCCTCTCCGGGCATTGCTCAGCACAGTGCTCTGGCAGCACCTGTGCATTCACCCACTGCCGTACATCCCATGGTATATAAATACCACAGGTTACCGTGGATCAATAATGAAAACAGCTGCTGTAGAGGCACTGCCATGTTTATACATGGAGTTCTTTTCTCCTCCAGCACACAGTGCAGACTACTATCATCTTTTGATCCTTTCTGAAACACAGGCTTTCAGTCCCTTGGCTGCCTCTGCGTGACTGTCACACTCTTGATGTTGTTCTGGAGCTGAAATATCTAGAATATGCGATCACTAATAAGTTGTCTTGAGGTATTTGATATGTTACTATGGAGGTGATGTGCCAGTTTGAACACAGGTTCCTTTGACCTTCTCTCAGCACACGCCTGGTTTCCCCAGCCAGCAGTGGCCATTGCCATCGCTCTTCCAAATGGCAAGCCATGACAAGGGAAATGTCCCAAACTGCTCAGTTGTTCCCATTTGTATTGGTATGAGTGAAGTACATTTTTGCTTAGTAATTTAGTTGTTCTTTGATGTGTTTTTGGTTAATTGTCACATCTCTTTAGGAGCACTGGGGAGAAGATATTTCTTAGACATTTTTCGCCATTAGCTTCTGCCCTTGCATGGTGGTTAACATAGCATAAATGGGTTTAGTGATTTGCATAACCTTTTCCCAGCTACAGTAAGTTTGAGCTATAGATTTGGTTTTTTACAGTAGATTTGATTCACAGCAGAGTTGTCCCTGCCCCAGGTACCTGCTCTACGGTCCTGCGAGTATCTGGCAGGTAAAGCTGGGCAAAGCCTTGGGTAATTCAGCCAGGAGCTGAGGGCGGTCTTTACAGCTCTCCTCAACAAAAGGGCCTCGCAGGGGCTGTCTGAAAGAAAAATGGCAGTGCTTTGGCGTTCACAGTTTGATTTGTGTTGTAGATCACATGTGGTTCGACTGCATGGAGTCTGGGTTGGGCTTGGCTCAACGCTGCGCGGGTTTCGATGGTTGCTGCTGTCCCTGCACCCCTTTTCAAAATGAGAGCACGTAGTGGGGTGTACAATTAAGACAAGATTGCCTGTTTGCCTTTTTCTCTTTTCTTGCGTCCCCGCAAGCTGCATTTCCTTTTTGGAAATGTAATTAAAACGTTGATGATGGGGGAGAGGCAGCCCCGCCAGGCTGCCTCGCTGGGGCAGAGCTGGCCTGCGGCAGCGCCCGCGGCCCCTTCCCGCACGCAGTCCCCCGCTTGTTTGATTTCCCCCGCTGTGGGCCAGGCTCAGGAAGAAGGGGGAATATTTATTTATAAGCTGTCTGTACAGATGTTTTCATTGTGGTTTGCGGTGCATTGGTGCCACTTAGTGGGGGGAGAATTGAATTGACAGCTTTAACAGTGCAGAGGAAAACAAGGAGAACTGGGTTTCATATTCCAGCCCCCACCTCCACCCCCCAGCAGTATTTCTGCAGTATAAATACAAATTCAAGTCTTCTGCTAGCCATGGAGCTGCTATGGGTACTGGAGGTGGCTGTTGGCAGACTGGTCCTGGCAGCTGGACATGCGCTGCCCCTAGTCCCAACAGGGGAAAGCTGCACTGAAAGCACTGCTGGATATTAGGCTAGATAGTCTGGCTTTGCTGATAGAAAAAAGTAATCCAGCCGTGCCTTGTGTTATGCAAGGTTTTGGCAAGGCTTGAAAATCATTCTCTCTCTGCGTTGTGATTTCCCCTATTTTAGGTGTAACAGGAAGGGCGATGGAATGGGATGGTGTTAGCTCTGATGGCAGTTTTGGAGGAGCCAATCTATACAAAATATTAACAGTGTTTATTCGAAATAATTTAACTGGATTTTATATTGATTTCCCCGCGGAAAGGCCTGTGGGGAAAAAAAAGCAAATCCTATTCTGTAATATTTGTAAGCAAGCTACTCTGCTCCCCCAAATAAATGCTTACAGTTAACTGATGGTACCTGGCAGGACGCATGGATGTCTGCGGTTTGCATTCAGGCACAGACCTCCAGGTGAGCCTGGAGTTTCATTGCGAGGTTGCAATGGAGCACGTTGCGCTGAGTGCTTTGCAGCATCCTCTGTTTTGTATGGAAGGGGTGCAGCTGTGGAAGTTGATTTGCATTGTCAAGGTGCTTAAGAACATCTCGTGGTTGACCGATATCTATGTGTTTTTGTCTCATGCAGGAAAGGGCACTTTAGGGTGGTTTTTACCTTAAGTTCAATTGAATTGCTTTTTTGGTGGTGGTGTTTTTTTTGTTTTTTTTTTTGCACATGGGCTCCTTCCCTTGTTGAGTCATTTCTCTGCGTTCCTTTGCCGGGCATGCGGTGCCCCAGGGCTCCAGGGAATCTAAGCCTGGTTTTGCAACTCTTCCATGTGGGGAACTGCTTCTAATTTTAGTGAGATTTCTGGGTGTGGAACAGTTACACTTTCAGTCCTTAGGAAAACATACCGTGACCAAGAATTGTGCTTACTGGCCTTAATCGTACCTACTCTAGCTTTCATCTAGCCAG
>NW_009259800.1:2343879-2347188 GCF_000687185.1 Egretta garzetta
GTCGGCAGGTCCCACCTACTGAAATGTTTCCTGGAGCCCTTGGTAACTTTGCTTGTGCGCTACTGCGCTCTTGGCTCCTACGGGAGGGAGATGAAAGCTGGCATGGGTGTGTGTCCTGGCGTCACCTCTCCGTAGCTCTGCACGCAGCCGTACCTTCCGCACGCTGCCTGCGGCGCGCTCCGCTTCCTCCCAACGGATGCGACTGCCAGTGATGCGCGCGGGGCACGAATACTTGCATCTTCTGCCTCAGTTTTGAACCCGTTTGTGTCTCTCTTGCGCTCTCACCAGAGGGCACTGCACAACATGTTGCAGCCTAATAAATAACCTCTTAACCTGCTTAGCTGCTTTATGCTCAGTGGCATGTTTTACAACGTTACCTGGAGTCCTTGAATGCTGGTTCCCATGGCAACCTGATATAGCATTTTTATTCTTTATTACTATCACTGTTTTATTGCTGCCTTGTTCAAATGTGCTGTCATCTTTATTTTGCCTTAGTGTGTGTGTGTGCGCGCCACAAATCTGTTTCTAAAAATTATATTATTAAACAGTTTAGTGAATTTGGAAAATAAGTGATGATCTGTCACTGTCGATTTAATATTAAATGGAGAAGCACACCCTAAATGGAAACAAACTAGAAAGAAAAAATAAACCAGCAACCCAAATATTAATACAGACGGTTTCGGATGTTTGATGGAGGTGCAAATAGTTGGGTAAAAGCAAATTAGCAGGAGAAATACTGCTTCTGTAGGGGAACGCTATAGTCTTAATTTCTGTGAGAGAGCATACTGACAATGTCCAGATGTTCTTAGGAGTGGGTTTTGGCCAAAGATGGTCATGGGAGCAAGGACCTAAATTATTTTAAGGTGAAGCTTGAAACGTTTACAGGAGCTGTACGGCCCAATAGGGAACAGCCGGAAACTAAGCTGGTCATATGGATCCTTAATGTGGACCAGGTTGTGGATAACCTGTTTGCACCGTAGTTATGTTGTGTTAATCCTATGGCTAACACGTTCTGCTTCCCTGCAAGGTCCAAGACAGATTTCTTCTTCTGGACTTGGTGATAACTGGGCTTCAGGAGCGGGAGCAGGAGAGTCATGGTTGCTGAAGGACTGGGGGTGTGCTGGTCCTCCCAGTGATGATACACTCCCCCATGCCTGAGATCGGCTGTTGGCAGATCGAGTGTTGGGAAGGAAGGTGGGATTCCTGCAGGTGGGATTAGCGGGGACCCTGGGGAGAGGGGTTGCCTGCCTTTCTAGTACAAGGCATGGTCCCTTCCCTAGGATGGTGTGGGGATTCTACCTTATTTTTTTTTTTTCTTTCTTTCTTTCTTTCTTTCTTTCCTGTTGCAGGAGATAATAGCTGATAGGGCTAGAGGTGGTGGGGATTTGGAGGAGCTGAAATGCATTCCTTGCAGGCCTCCCCAGGAGAGCTGCTAGGACTTAGCCAGGGTGCTAGTGGCTCCCTTGGGGCAGGAGGGAGCGGTGGGGTGGCCTGGCTCCCCATGGACATGCCCTGCTGAAGCCTGGGTGGCGGGGGCTGTTTGGGGCCAGCTAATCACAGCCAGCAGAGGGATGGGATTTTTCTTTAGGGCAAAGACTGCGTTTTCTGGGAACGGTGAAGCAAACAGAGTTAAAGGCAGTGTGATCTTGTGCATACAGGAGCCAGCTGGCAAACCCCAGATAACAGATATCTTTCGAAGCACATGTTAGGAGCAGTGCTGTTTTCAATGGCTCCCTTGTACATGCTGTCATCTTCCTTCCCTACTCTAAGTATTAGGGGGCTGCTATAAAAATATTTGTTCTTCCCTAGCTCCTCTGTCTAAGCCACTCTTCCCTATCGACTGCTACTGTGCAGCTAAGCGCGGCGGTAGGATATAAGTATCCCCTGTGCAGAGGGAGGGTGTTGAAAGGACTGGGGTCAGGGCTGCCTCCTCGAGGGTGATATCCCGTATTTAAGGAATGGAGAGGCATCATTTGGAAAGGTATAAATTATCTAGGACAGCACATAGAATTTTACAACCTGCACTTAAATCCTTCATTATATCTTGTGCCAGCAGCAAGGCGGATTCTGCAGCCTTTTCTACGGACACTAACCTAGAGATTCAGATGCTTTGGAGGATGAGTGTGTCCTTCCAGAAAAGTCTGAGATTTCCCCCCCCCCCCTTCATTCTTTGCAAATTCCTCTCTTTTGGGGTGATGCTTTGAGGCAGGACAGGTTTGGCTGTGAGACTTCAGCAGGGAAATTTCTTCAAAGTGCTTGAAGTACACCCTTGTTCCTCTCCAGAACACAAAGCTCCCAAACCAGATATAAACAGATCTGGAACAAGAACTCGGCCCTTGGTTGGAAAATTTAGGAAATGACTCTACCTGGGCAGAACAGCTTTTCTAAAATTAAAACATCTCTAGATTGCCAGACTGCTGATTATTAAGAAGAAAAGCAGGGGAAGATAATGGGTTTCAAGGAAGCAGATTTCAGACAGCTCAGAGCTACGGCCTTGGCAAGCTGTGTGGAGAGCGAAGGAAGTTTAGGAGAGTTGAAAGTTTCTTAGAGAAGCAAATTTAATGGCGCAAGTATGAACTCCCTTAATGGAGAGGACAGATGGGAAATGTAGTAAGAGATTACTTTAGCTAAATCACGGGCTCTTTAATGACCTGATACGCAAAAGCAACATAAAAAAAATTGGAGAGTAGGTCAAACTATTAAGAACAATTTTAGCATGAACATGCAAAGAAAAATGAGAGGGCTAAAGTCCAAATGAGCTACAATTGGCAAAAGCCATAAAGGGCAGCTAGAGGGGTTTCTATAAATGTATTTGTAGCAAGTGCTGGGCCAGGGAATGAGTTCGTCCACTGCTCGGTGGAAAGGAAAAACTCTCAGAAGATGGAAGTGAGAAAGCAGAAGTGCCGAATGACTTTTTTATCCTTTCTGTTCTTCCTGAGAGGGTCGGCTGCAGCCGTGCAGCCAGCACGCTATCAGGAAAGGAGGAAAGAATAGGTTTGAATGCTTAAGTTAGCAGAGCCTGGAGGAATTCAGCTCTGGGTAGTTAAAAAACCGGCTGAAGCGATTTCAGTGCCATTAGTGATAATCTTTGAAAATCTGTGGAGGACGGATGAGGCTTGAGAAGACCGGAGGAAAGGAAACTTAATGGGATATGTTTCAAAAGGGGAGAAAGAGAGGAGCTGTAGGGCTGGGAAGCCTGTAGTGCTGAGAGAAGTTTTTTCAGAGAAGTGTGATAAGGTTGATCAAGTTGTTTCTAAGCACGTAGAAGGCAGCAGTCCTTGGAAGAGCTGGAGACCTGCAGCTCCTCCA
>NW_009259800.1:2348009-2350470 GCF_000687185.1 Egretta garzetta
TCTTTCCATTAATACTTGGATGACATACTAGAGAGCACGGTTATTCACTTTGTGGATGATGCGAAGCTGAGACAGGTACACGCACAGCCGAGTTCAGGACTAGGATTCGGGGGATGTGAAATAATAGAAATGGTCTGAAAAAAATAGGTTACAGCTTAGCAATGCTAAGTAAAGAAGGAATGAACAGCTGCAAAAGACCAGAACTGGTCAGGTACCTGTTCTGCCAGAAGCAATAAAAGAAAGTGTGCGTAGAGGGTTTCGGGATTACAGCAGACCACTAAATATCCCTGGATCCGCAATGCCATTTTATTATAAGGGAAAAAAAAAATAATCATCAGGACATAGAAATATGGTTTATTATAAAATATGCAAGGCATTCTGTTCATTTAACCTGGTTCTGGTAGTGGGTACAATACGTTTAGTTCTGAGTGTCACTGTTCAAGGAGGATACTGGCTGTCAGAAGAGACATTAGGAAGAATTTGCAAGAAGGCGGCTGGTTAAGCATGGGGACCTGTTTCCCTGGGGAGGCTGCAGCTGAAATGAAGTGAGAGTACCCTCAGGTGATTTTTCAGCCCAAGATAAGATTTATTTATTTTTTTTAAAACCATCACTTTACCTTGTAGCAGGAAAAGCGGAGAGATTTATTCATGCCCAGGGAGGAGTAGTGGAAAGTAAATTTAAATACAAAATTCCGACTTAATTGGAAAAAAGAGAAGCTTTTTTTGGACATGCAGTTAACTGGGTGAGACACAAGCTTTTAGGCATCTCGTGGAAAGACTGTGTACCTCGAAGCTACTTTTTCTTTTTTTTTGCCCCCAGTTAGTCCAGCTGGTTAATAATAATAAAGGTCCAACTTCTGCCTGCAACTTTCATTTGCCAGGTAGTGTTATGGTTGAATCATCAGCAAAACTGTGAAATATTCTTGTGTTCTTTGTGTACTTGAAAGTTAATTTTTCTAATTTTTTACTGTGGTTTGTATGTTAGTGAGACAGAGCCCTAATTTAAACACTGCTGTTTTGCATGAAATGCTAAAGTACAGTGCCTGGAAATTCCTTGGGTCCGTTGTTGATTTTTCATATCTCCTGTCTAGCTCTAAGGGTGCCTGAAGACCTATAAAAACATAAAAACCTGAATAGACAGAAATTAATACCAAGTTCTTCAAAAGGGAAGTGGAGACTATAAGTGGTGTCTGGGGTGACATCAGCATTTGGATCCCCCTCTCTCAGTCTGAAATCAGGCTTAGGATGGAGATGAAATAGCATCCAAGAGTTTTCATGACAGGAAGAGTCTTCAGACATCAGAAGACTCTTTAATTATGGGCAGAGTGATTCATTCAGTGGTCGGCATCTGTATCTCATTAAAATATGAAATCCTTCACTGTTTCTCCTTTAAATATGAAGGTATCCCTGGTTTATCTTTTTTGGCCTAGCAGGGCTATATTTTATGTCAGATCATTGCAGCGTACCTTTCGAACGAGCCTGAGTTATGTGCAGATTATTTAATGCCGAAAATGTTGAGCAAATGTAATTCACCTGGGTCGCTTTCTCCAGAACCTTTTCTCCTTCAGCAACCAAGCACAGCAGAAGAGCAGCTTGAACCGAAATTGGAGGATTAATTTCAAATTATTTGGGGAATGGGCATAATCAATAAAGATAAGTTACTCTTTAAAATGAGCCCTAATCAACGAGTCAGGGTTTTCCTGAAGCAAGCTATCTCAATGGGCCCAACTCCAACTCCTGCTAAAAATGACGGGGGAGAAAAATCTCCTATGGACTTCAATGGGAGCAGCCTGCTTTGAACTGACTTTTATTGTTGTGGGGAAATATGCCTTGTGTCTGCGAGAGATTGACCGTAAATACCTGTGCAGATGAATATATGTGCAGCTGGGTACAGATAACCGTAGGTGAAAGCTTTTCGTTACGCCTTTCTTTCCCCCACCCCCCCAGAAATAAACTGCCAGGTGTATTTTGGATCACTAAGGAAGGTTTTCAGGCTAAAAGGGTCATCATAACTTGCCAGGATTTCCCCATCTTTTCCACCGTCTTGCTGTGACTGTTTAGATTTTGGAAAGAGAGGGTGTGCACACATGCAGAATATTACAACAAATTAGAAGCAATTAAGTGTTTTCAGTTTTCTTACATCAGTTGTGATCAGTGCAGGGGCTTTCTACTCTGCTGCCTCTTTCCAAAATGCATTAAGGCTGTCAGATGTAAATCGGGGGCATCAAAGCACTTTCTGCATTGGGTTATGAGCTGGTCTGTAGTGCAAATTGCTCTGAATTCTCCCAATGTGTTCAGTGCCAAGCACAAATTGCATTTTAAAAGCAATATTTTGTTTGGCCAGTGTGTATTAATCTAACTGTATTCAGCAGCTGTGAGGTTAAATTCTGGTTTGCCAGTTGGCTTTAGGGTTTGAAAGAGAAAAACAGCAGCAACAGGTTTCTCAGCCTCGCCTGTGATA
>NW_009259800.1:2350489-2375660 GCF_000687185.1 Egretta garzetta
AAAGAGTGGGAGAGGAGAGAGCGTGGAGATGCCTTAATTTACCAAGGGCAAGCACTTAGCCACGCAGCCATTTGTCGCTATTCGGTGGGTGTGATGATCTGCCCAGAAATACTGAAAAGAGGGAGAACTATGTGGAAAGCAGGGACAAAAATATATAAGGAGCTGGAAAGAGGGCTGACTGCCAAAATCTGTGGTGTTACAGTTGGCCCCCAGCTTTGCTCCTTGCTTGTCTTGGCTCTCTAGTTGCAAGACAAATATATTTGTTTTACTGTTGTTCGTGAAATCTGGCTGGCTGCGTAGCAAATGGTGCTAAGCAGTGGGGAGACTTCATCTCGTGAGTCATCTGCGAACGGGGAGCGGGACGGGAGGGTGATGATTTAGGTCATGCAGGCTGGGCCGCGAGGTTTTCGATGCTCTCTTTCATAAGCACTTCATCAGGAGGAAATGGCCGGAGGACGAAGCCTTCTCTTCTGCAGGTTGGGGCAGCAATACTGTGCTGGTGTGGGGCTGGCTGATAAGGCAGAGAAATTGGGATGAACCACAAGTAGTTTCCTGCTGTCCCAAGAGGACGCAGATGTGGGGAGTAGGAGGAAGAACGGTCTGGTGGTTACAGCATCCTGATTCAGGAGATTAAGTCCCCTCGAAGCAGCAAAGAGCTGAATTTGGTCTCCAAGCCTTGTTCTTTATCTGCGTAACAGCAATCTTGCCGATGCCCAGCTCGCCAGAGCACTGTGAGGATAAATCCACTGAGGAGTCTGAAGTGCTCAGATAAATACCTGCGAGAGCACAGGGAGGCATTTGTGCTTGTATGAGGGATAAGTGCTTTATTAGTAATGACCCGGAAAGGACAGAGCTACTTGCAGGTATAGTAAGCACAAGCAAGTACCTCCTGTAGTTGACAGGCTCTTGGTATAAATCATTTGTGGAATAAATGACACAAGAGAATTCATGCTTCCTAGAGGAGAAGGAAAGAAGTCTCTGCTGAGCTTAATAAAAATGAAAATTTGGTAATGGATAATACGAGTCTAGAGGGGGTCACAGTCTGCTTGACAGGAGCTGTAAGGTCACAGATTAAGTAGGTGCCCAAGTCGGCTGCGGCAATATACAGGAGATTATTGAAGGAAGATGCATGCTGGGAAGCTCTCCCACAGAACAGCAAGGTCTGGGAGAGCTGTAACTGTGGTTTTGCACAGCAGAACGCAAAGGAATTATTGCAGCAAAAAACTAGCTGTGTATTTGACATCATGCCTTTAGTACAGCCGGGGTGGCTTCCAGGATCCTCCTCTTTTGAATGTCTGAAGGTCCCTGTAAAACAGGGCAGGAGGAGCTTGCCCTGTGCCGTGCCAGCCCCACAGGGTCTCGTGAGCCCGAGGCCGTGCTGCCAGCCTGGTCCCAGCTTACAGGGAGAGGGCTCCAGCTCCCTCCCTCCTGCCTCTGGCCATAAAAAAAAAAAAAAAAAAATTAGTTTCTTTTGGGCTAATTTCCTGAATTGCCTCACCGCTTAGTCATAAAGGTACTGGTGCAAGAGAGAAGGTGGGAACATATGGCTGGGGGCAAAGGGAAGAGTGGGAATTGGTTAGCTTATAACTTCCATCAGCTAAAGCTGCCGTGGGACTGTCACGTCTGGGCTGTTACGGCTCCGGCTCCTTGAAATGGAAGAAATGCATCAAGCCGAGGTCAGGAGTTCCTTTTGCGTGTGGCAGCACACAGACCGCTGCTGCTCCTCCATGGTGCCGCTCTGTCTAATCTTTCCCCATGTGTCAGCGCTATCTGCATGCTTTTCGGATGGCGTGTTTCAGTAAAGGAGCATTGGAGGCAGCATCCTTCCCGTGTTCTTCCAAAAACCTGGTCTGCTGGGGAGCCACAAGCAACTGCTGCTGCGTTGCAGTGGCTGCAACCTAGGAGAGATACAGGAACATACCTGGACAAGTTCTGTTTGTGAAAAAGCATGAATTTTAGCTCATTAAATCACCAAACCTCCAAATGTTGTAAAGTTGAGGTCAGGAAGTAGCTGTAAATTGAGTGACTGAAAAGGAAACCCAATTAGCTGCTTGCCATTTTTCCGGAGTTCCTGCATGGAGGTCATGCAGATGTTCGTCATAGCAAAAGTTGGTGCAGTTCGTCGCAGTCGATAAGAGGCTTTCACCCTCCTGCAGTGATGTTCCATGGCACTTACCTTTAACCGCAGAAAGAAATTGTTTGAGAAAAGGCCTCTCTTCTATATAGCTATTTTTTTCCCATTATAATACTTCAGCTTTCTTCTGCTAGTCTTAATTCCTCCTACTCTCCAGAATTCACATTCTTCAGGCATATAACAACTGCTACCAGTTATTTTCCCCACTGTGATCACTGCAGAGCCAAGCTATACATCTCATGGTTTAGAAATTTTCTTTTAAAAATATGTTACTTCAGCTCCAATAATAAGGTTTTTTTTCTTCCAACAACTTTATTAGTGTCTGAAAGGCAGGCCAACGTACAGAATTAAGATGCACTCATACTGGAGAGGTGCTGTTCTCTCCCTTCTCCATGCAATGATGGATTGCCTGTATCCAGCCAACGTTTTGCTCGCCCGGGCACTCCTCTTCGTCGTGCTTCGTGCCCCTGCCTAGGCTGCTGTTTCTCCTCAGCACCCCAGAGGACTGTACGTGCAAGATGCGCTCACAGTTCTTGAGACACAAAGCCACAACCTCTCGTGTTACTTTGCTGTGTTACCATGTTGATAAGATGCTTGCTGGCCTGGTAATCTCACAGCTAAGCCCAGGGGTTTGCAATTCAAGGGGGAAACTTTCGCTATTACCCTGAAAACAGAAGCATAGAAGGAATTAATTTGGAAAGAGCATCATGTAAAATTTTTATATGCTGTCCTGCTGCCAAGATATCTTGCCAATTGGGTGGTAGTAGCATGGTTTTTAACTTCTCTCTCTGTATACAAACAGGATGACTTAACCTCTTCCTCTTTATCCCTGAACAAAAGAAAAAGCTAACGATTTGAACAGATGTTTTGCAAATTGGTAGCTGGCTCGTGGTGCTGTAGGGAAGCAGCATGGTCTTTGAACAAAGCTTTATGTCATTTGCCCTCGGTGCTTCCTTTCTCTTTGCTACCTCGTATTGTGCCTAGACGGGTCCCTTTTCCAAAGGACAGAGATCACCATGAGAATCCAAAACAAGAGAAGTTCACAACAGGAAAATCTGGTAGATTGTACCTGGTTGTGAACAGCCCTGTTGAGCCTGCAGGAGGACAGGAGAAATGGCATCTCACGCCAAGATCTTGGGGATGGCAGTGAGAGAAAACAACTTGGGTATTAGTGGTGGGAATGCAGCAATAGAGAGGAGGAAGGGATGGAGATATGGGGACCTGGAAGGGCCCTGGCCGCACGGTATTAACAGCCTGGACAGAGGGGCAATATGGAAAGGTCTTGGATCTGCACCAACGAGTGAGAATCAAAGCCTCGGCCAAGTCAGTTACAGTGGCTTGAATGGCTCCTTCTTCGTGCGGCGCGAGGAGGAAGCCGGGGCTCTCCCAGGCCTCCTTAATCCAAGGAAATTGCAGCAATTTAGCTACATCATTTTCTGCGTACACATAGTTAAACTGGTGTAGTCCTTTAGCATGAACGCTCAAATTGGTTTAAGAGTGGCTGATATAGATCAAATGTATTGGAACTAGCTAATTTGAGAGTGTCCGTGCAAGGAGGTTACGCCAATTTAACATCATCAATTTAGACGCCAGTAGTTGCATTAGTGTGGTGTTTGAATGCAAACTAACAGGGAGAGCAACTAGGAAATGGCTTGAAGAGGCATTTTTCACTGAAATAGTGCGTAAACCTACTAAAATTAATAAAATCTTTGAGTTTTTATTTGCAGGAGAAAATTGTGGCATCATCTTACAGGGACTTGAACTTCCTGGGTAAAGAAGGGGTCTTAATTTTTTTTTTTTTAGGAAAGAATAGGGGAAGTGCATAATTCATGTATTTTATGCTTGTATCTCCTAAAATCTTTCAGAAACATTCTCCCAAAAATGCAAATCTTAAGACTCAGAGAGATAGATTTGGGTTTGGATGACAGTCAGGTGTCCCAGCATGTGAGATTATAGTCTAAAATGAAAAATTAAGTATAATATTTCTGCACACACGAGTGGTTGACATCCCTCAAGGTTGCTATCATGCCTAACTAAAGTTGTTGTTTATGCAATATATTTCTTTCTTCCTACACTTGAGAGATCTCTTCCCTTCCTCCCCCTGCTCCATGGTGTTACTGTGCTTCCCTAACTACAATTAAAATGTTGACACCTGGCTTGGCTCTGCAGATTAGGATTTGATTTTCTGTAATTATATGTTATCGCTCACATTCAGTAGCAATTTTACCTTCTGTACAATATGATAACACTTATTAATTCAATAAAAGAAATCAATTCACAGGCAATTTCCAAATGTAACACCTTGGTAACTGAGTACTAACCAATCAGATTATGCATCTGACATTGTGCCTTGTCATTTAATCAGTAATGGGTGATTGCAAAAGCAGATATATGTCAGATGTTAATTAAGAATAACACAGTTTGGGACCATAATGTTAGCAGTGCCTGTTTTGTTATGACGCTGTGCTGAATATAGCTAATATTTGACTTGCACTTAAGTATTATTTACAGTAAATGGAACGATAAGGATATTTATTCTGTCTCTGTGTTCCGACAGATGTATTAAATTTTCTTTTTAATCAGTGGAACATACTGAGTGTTAATGGACCGCCGCACAGTATGCGTCTGTGTATGTGGGATGTGGAGGTGGTTTTGTTTATGGTGAACACGCTCCCATCTTATCTTCTAGAAAGTTATATGGTCTTGCCTTCCCATGGCTTTTTTTATCTTCTTGAAGTGTTTTACTTGGCATCTGCCAATCAAGTCTTTCCAGCAGGTTATTGTTATAGTGCTGAAAAATAAATGTGAAAGCCATGGGTATGCGCTACCTCTGAACCTACTGAAACCCTCCCCACCTCTCGCTCCTCATCCCGTGTGACAGACACCAGGTAAAACACGCGCTCCTTCACCAGCGACCCTGCCTGGAGACTGCTTAACCCTGCACAGGCAGCTGATAGCGTCTTTCACTCCACTTACACCTGCCATTTTCTCCCCTCTGGGATGACTTCGGGCTCTAACCTCATAGTTGTTCACAAGGGCTGGTTCCCCTCCTCGCTTTGGGCCTTCCTTGGGCTCTAACCTCATAGTTGTTCACAAGGGTTAACCCAGGGCTGGTTCCCCTCCTCGCTTTGGGCCTTCCTGGGATCTCTTTGATGGGGATTGACCACGCTGTGTTATCCTCATCTTCAGCTGCAGCTCAGGGCTGCTTGGCGGGCACTCGGTGCCACCGACTCCCAGCGCTTTTCACTGGCGATGAAGGACGTGCAGGACCTGGCCCTTAATTTTATGTCTTTACTTTAAAGACCCATTTGTTCTGTGTGATTAGGACCTATTAGTCCAGTTAAATTAAGATGAGAACAGGTGAAATATGCCTGAAACAGACATCTCAGCTTAGCCAAATGTTATCATGCTGACACGACCTTCCTTTCTGATTTGTAATTAAGTTAGAGCCAAGGCCACCAGCTATTAAACTCTGCAAAGCAAACGTAGAAGATGCAAGGAATCTCCAATAAACTTGTAAACTTCAATTAGATGGCACCAGCCCAGGGTCCTGAGCTTTCATTGGACACTTACCTAATTTTATTATAACAGCAGCATCCTAAACGAGCAGCTCTGGGGCATAGTCTATTCATTTAACAGTCCGCATATTCATTAAATCTTACAAATTGGCATCAGAGTTTTGTTTTTAGCAACTTACTCATTGAAAGAGGGAGGCACATTCAGGGTTTAGATCACTTATATTTTCTGTTGGGTAAACCATTTTCATTCAGAGCTTGCCTAACATGTGGCAATTCCAATGATCTGGGGTAAATTTTCCCATGAAAGTGATTCACTAATGGCTGATAAAGCAACACTGACCTTGTAAAACCATTTGCTGTGAAATTTCTGCTGCAAGGAATGAGCTGTCTCTTTTGCCCCAAGATATCAATTGCAGGGAAGTGGAAGGATTGCAGGTGGAGATGGCAGAGGAGGTTTCCTACCTTTTTAAACAATAATCTGTTTTCCCCTTCCTCCACTTTACCAACAGATAAATGCAACGTTAGTTCTCTATTTTTTTTTTTTTTTTAAATCATACTTTGGTATTACCATCTTTTCTTCTGCTGTCATTTCCCAGAAGAAAAAGGTGCTTCGAAATAATGTTATTCTGTGTAATTCTCTCTATCCTGATTTCATACTCGGTATTCCAAGGTGGGTACTTGGTTTTGGCTTCTCCTTTCATTATTGTCCCTCAGTATAATTGAACTAGTCCGAACTTCAGTGATTTAAACAGAGCTCTGACGACTCATATCCTCATGTGTGAATCTTGGCTTATTACTTGAGTGGGGCTTTCTTGAACATCTAAGGAAGCGGAGTGTTTATTTTCAAATGTGCATGCCAGTAATGAAGCAATCCTATATTTTGCAATAACTAATAAGTATATCTGGAGAGACCCCAACCTTGGAAACTGTCAGTTCTTAAGCTGTCTTCTTACACTAAAGTTTAGGAAATACCTTGTCCCTTCAGGAGGTCTTAGTGTGCTGTATTATGTGTAACTATAGTGAAGAGATAATGATGACCTTAATTCTAGCTTGAAAAAGGATAACTTAAACTTTTTTATCATGAGAATTTTCACCTCTAATTTGGATCTTACTGTAACTTTCCTCAGTGTCCTTAAGAGGGAGAAAAAAGGTTTCTCTTGAATAGCCATTTTCATTAGCTTACGTTCTGCTGCTTACCCTGCCTGCCCAGGGAAGTCCAAGATGACTGGTAAAGGTTCCCAAATTGTCTTTCCGCGGAAGGAAAGTGATGCTTACGAAGTTTTGATGGATCGATCTATTTATCAAAGTACCCCCAGATTCCACACCCAGAATGGTGAAAGGATAATAATTATTGGGTGTTGAGCTAAGAATGTAAAATTGTCCCCCGGTAAATGTTTTTAATAAGTTACTGTATCTTAAGAGCTTTGTTTTTTCTGTGTGAATTTTCTTAAGGGGAAGAAAAAGATTGCAAATACTGAGTTGGTTCAAGCTGGATTCCTTGACACAGAATCAGATTATAATTTCTTTCTTCATTAGCTTTTTATTCCACAAGGTAAAGAAGAGCTACCCATTTCCTAGTCATTGGCATGGCAACTTGTACCAGTGCTTCGTTTTAACAAGGTCTGCTACTTGTGATGTACTTTGTAATCTGTGCTGTCTTCAAAAGCAACTGATAAAAAGAAGGGACCTGTTACAGTAATGGAAAGCATCCTTGTTCTTAACCCTTTCCTTACTGTTGGATTACTGCTTCTACTGAGTAGTAAAATGATCTACAACTCGAGGTGATCAGGACTGAACACCCAGTAAATACATATAAAATAAAGCATCACGCAGATTTAGTGGGCAGGGTGGGTGACTGACCCCAACACCCGCAGTGGTGGTGCGCCAGAAATGACAGCGCTTTGCTTCCCATAGCTCCGCTTCGGAAACAGGGCCTGGGTGCAAAGCGTGACCCCGATGTTTTCATGGCAGGGTGTAACCGATAGATAAATTGATACTGGAAATAGTATGGAACTACTGAAATTGGGTCAAGCTACTGGTTTGTCTGTGATGCAGCAGACTTCTATTTATCCTTTAAAGAGAGATTTATAATGGGATTCTCTGGATGTTAGTGCATAGTGAAGTGTCTTTCCGCGGAAGGAAAGTGATGCTTACGAAGTTTTGATGGATCGATCTATTTATCAAAGTACCCCCAGATTCCACACCCAGAATGGTGAAAGGATAATAATTATTGGGTGTTGAGCTAAGAATGTAAAATTGTCCCCCGGTAAATGTTTTTAATAAGTTACTGTATCTTAAGAGCTTTGTTTTTTCTGTGTGAATTTTCTTAAGGGGAAGAAAAAGATTGCAAATACTGAGTTGGTTCAAGCTGGATTCCTTGACACAGAATCAGATTATAATTTCTTTCTTCATTAGCTTTTTATTCCACAAGGTAAAGAAGAGCTACCCATTTCCTAGTCATTAGCATGGCAACTTGTACCAGTGCTTGTACCAGATCTACAACTCGAGGTGATCAGGACTGAACACCCAGTAAATACATGTAAAATAAAGCATCACACAGATTTAGTGGGCAGGGTGGGTGACTGACCCCAACACCCGCAGTGGTGGTGCGCCAGAAATGACAGCGCTTTGCTTCCCATAGCTCCGCTTCGGAAACAGGGCCTGGGTGCAAAGCGTGACCCCGATGTTTTCATGGTAGGGTGTAACCGATAGATAAATTGATACTGGAAATAGTATGGAACTACTGAAATTGGGTCAAGCTACTGGTTTGTCTGTGATGCAGCAGACTTCTATTTATCCTTTAAAGAGAGATTTATAATGGGATTCTCTGGATGTTAGTGCATAGTGAAGGAGAAGCAAATCATGGGCTGCAGGGTTTGTTCGAGCTGGGACAGAACAGTGATTTTTTAAAAGGCAGTGCTGGTAGAAGCGGTGAAAATTTTATGAATGCACAAGTAACCTCATGTCACACAGGGATTATTCCTTTAATGTGTTTATGCCTTTATCAAGGATGGAATGGCTTTGTTGCCTAGCTATATAGCATTAACTTGCTACTATCTGAGAAATAATACCCATTAGTAAGTTCTGACTTATGTATTTATTTCCCATGTTCCTTATCTGGTGTAAGTTGATATAAATCCTTCTCCCACCAAATCAGAACGAGGATGAGTTTCCTCTGGCAAAACCTGATACTGCAGCTTGTCCTTTAGCTCTCAGGCCTCACGGGTTTAACATCAGTGGTTTGACCTCTTCCCGTTCACAGGCTACCACGTGAGCATTGCTATCTGTAGAGATGCATGATGACAGAGTAATCATACTTTGTACTGAAGATTACTGTGCTTTTGGCAGTCACAGATAAACTCAGCCTCACAAACTGAGCATAATGGCATTATGTATAACTGGTTTCTATTTAAGAAGAAAAAAAAAAAGGGGGGGGAGGGGGCAACAGTAGAGATAAGGTCAGAGCTAGAGGTAGAACTTGACTCCGTGTCGTGTGTGCTAACTCCAGCCTTGTCCTGTCTGCTGGACGACCATCTTCGTTTTGCTGGATAAGCACATGTCCTGGATAATTAGGGATTGCTGTCATGGGCCTGATGGCAGGAGTCCAATCTGCTCTTTGACATGGAGGCTTTGCCTCTATTGCGTCTCCATATGTGTATTTTCCTGGCCAGGGATTTCACGGAAATGACTGCTAGACCTTGAGATGAGTGAATCTCCTCAAGGTCACTTTCTTCCCTGCGTAAGTAGCGTCACATTGCCACCCTTGCAGCTGGTCACTAATTGGGTCCTCATAAAGCTATGTGGTGAGAAATGTAAGGATTTCAGAGCTGAAAGTCTTCACCCAGTAGGACCTATGCGTGCCAGTGAAACTGGAACTCAACATAAAGACATTTAGAAAACACTTTAAATACATATATTCCTTTCTTCTATTTAAATTTGACTACCGTATTTGACAAGTTTATCTCAGTAGTTTCATAGTCACGAAGAAGGTTCACTGTTGGGGAACTGTCTGTCCTGTATCAGTTGTACTGGCTTGAGTAACACACATAATCGATTAGAAGGCGAGTAAGATCTTGACCTGTAATAAGCTCCGCACTTCAACAAATAACATTTCAAGACTTCAGCATTTTCAGACAGATTTGGAAGGATACAATATAGATCTTAAAATGTGTGGTTGATTTAGTTTAAGCTGTGATATTAAAGATGGATAAAACCAGAAATAAGCTCACTTTCAAGGTCATTATTTCCCAGTTCTAGGTCATTTGATAGATTTGCCAGCATATTGCAGGATCTGAGAGCTGAGCGGATGCTTATCCATGGTAACAGCTTTACTTTACCCCACCCAGTACTGCTGCTGATTGGTAGAGTAAAACCTGGCTTTCACCCATGATGAACATGAGCACAGAGACCCTTAATGGCAAAACTGGAATCTCTCCTTTCTGTTGAAGCATGAGATTTGTCAAAAAATACTGTAAATTTTTACCACACTAGTTCAAACGGGCTCTTTATCACCTGGTTTCTCTAAGGGAAGTCAGAAATCCATCATAGCACCAAAGCACTTCATTTTAAGGCGGTCTGTAGGTCTCTTGAGCAGATGGGAGTAACTGTGATTGAATTAAAACCATATTGTGAAAGGTGGTTATTGTCCTACCCTGTGTGCATTTCCTGAATTTGCTTAGGAGGATGTTTAAGAGAAGAGGGAAAGGACTTGATGCTGTAAGTTGTCATCCCGGGTACATAATCGCTGGGGTGCTTCTTTTTAAAGGGAGCTGTACTCCAGAGTTCATCACATAATTCAAATTACTCCTCAAAATGCTGACCATTGTATAACTATTCCTGTCTGAGCCACGCAAGGAATCTGTCTCCTGCCTTTCTGCCAGCACCCCTTCTTCCCTTTTGCTTACCCTTCCTATCTGTCATGCTCTGCAGCAGTGTGTCGTTACTGAGATCTGGGTATGTTGCTGAGAAGATAAAGGGATTCTGGAAGACCCAGGGGAAAATGCCCAGGGATGAGAAACGGTATGGCACTTGGTAGGTTATAGCAGTAAGTAGATTACATGATGGGTCACTTGCTGTGAAGTACCAACTGCAGAATCTGTCACCTACTTAGGTTCCACTTCAATGTCTTTACAATGAGGCTTTCCAAGGTCTTAGCTGGTGCGTAAACCTTGTGCTGGTCCTCTGCACCAGCTGCTGTTGAGCCCGAAAGTGTGTTCCAGGTTGCTGTTCTCATCAGAAATGTGGGGAGAAAGCAATTTTGTGGGAAGATCGGAGAAGGCTCTGCATTCCTATGCATGACAGCAGCCCTGTGGTTTCCAGGCTGTGCGGGGAAGGAAGAAGGGTGGTGGCTGGGGGGAGGTTTAGGAGAGCAGCAGCGAAGTTAAATCACTTCAGCTCTGCTTAAGGCTGTAGCTAAAACTTTCAGAGATTTGAAGTTCCTATGACCAATCTGAGAGACTCTCCTGCCAAATTATATGATGAAAACCAGAGCAGATGATGTCAGGGCTGTCTTACAGATGTCCCCCGCACAACCACCACCACTCTTGGACTGATCATAAGGAATTGAAGAGCCTTCGCAGCAGCTAAGCAGGGGTGTGCGTCTTTCATAGTGCTACGAGCCGCTTACGTGGTTTATGTTTCCATGGTATATCAGGAACAAGAAGCCCGGGTACAAAGCCTGTTTGAAAATTGATCCTCAGTGAAATGGGAATTCACAAATGTGGCGTGTTCTTCTCAAAAATAAAATTGAGCTTTACCCATTAAAGTATAAAGCTTTAATATTGCCCTAAATCCACTCCTTTAGCTGGGGGGCTCACATGATTAGCAAGAAGAAAAAAAAAAAAAGGCATCTGGAGAGGCTGTGTGGTGCCGTGTTTTCCCATATGTGAAATTTTATACAGTACAAATTATTAAACACCAAATCTCCGGAGAAAGATTGTAATGAAAAATTTAGTGCTCCCCCATCAGGCTGCGACTAATTTGCCTTCTGACTAGATCTGAAAGAACGGAGGGCTGTGCTGGGGGTAATCCTTGGTGAGTAGCTGGCAAGAGGAAACAAGTATTATTATAATATAGTGCAACAGGAGCAGCAGTGTGACACGTCTGTAGCCAGCCTCGCTGAGAGATGGTTAAGGTAAAAATCAGGAAAAAGTAAATCACCGTTTTCAATCAAGGGCTATGGGAGCGTATCCCGTTCTTTCTGTTTTGATTTTGGCCTCAAGCTCCCAATTTTCATCATGCAACACTTCTTTCTAATAAAGATGTACACTGGAGAGGAGAGCGGAGACCTGGAGCGGATGCTGTCTGGCTCGTACGTTGGGCGGTCCTGTCTCGTTCACGCGCGCGGGCGTATGTGCATCTTCTCTCACACGTGGGCTTGCCCCTTCCCCCTACCCCTCTGCGGCTCGCGCCTGTTCCCCAGCGCGAGGGGTGCTGCCCTCAGCACTCGGGCCCTGAAATGTTCAGCCGTGCCTGCTCCGGGGCTTCAGATGTGAGCACACGAGCAGCTGCTCAGGAACCCCTATTGCACCAAACGCCAGCACGGTTGGGCTGCAGGATTCCCCCTTCCGAGCACAGGAACGCGGGAGATGGGGTGGTTTCTGGCACGAGAGCTGCGTTTTGAGTGTCTGCACAGATGGGGTGCTCTTCTGAAATACACCATCGAGCTGCGGCTGAGAGGCACGTCAAATCCATGCCGCTGCTTCTCCTGACCAGCGGCTCGCTAAGTAGTTCCAGTGACTGTTCCCCAGGAGACTGCGATGGGGAATATGCAGCGAATGGTGGAATATGCCTCTACCCGTTTTACATTTTTGTTTGTAGATCAATATTAGTTAGCGTTCTCTTTAAAAAAATCTGTTCTGCAGAATTTCGGATAGGTCAAGCAAAAGGATGCTAAAGCTAGCCTGATGTGACCGGAGGCACCCACTGTGTGTTTCTCGGTGATTAAGTGTTGTTACATTGTGCTAGGTGCTTATTACAATTAAATTCTTCCTTGCCAGAGCAGCCTGCGTCATCGCAATTGTCACTGTGGGAGCACAGATGCTGTTGCAGCAATAGGCTGGGTACTGCGAGGGCACCCGCCTTTTTCTGGCCTCTTTTCTCCACGTTTCTTGCTAACAAAAGAAAGGCCCCGTGTGACCTCATGTCCAGTTTGTAATGTGTTGTCATAGCTGGAGCATGCTTTTAACAACAGAGAAGTAACCTTGTCGCATGCACCGTGTCCGCTGGCTCAGAAAGCCCCTGAACCCCCAGTTTCCTGGAGGAAGAGCTTCCCCCACCATCTGTAAGTTTACATATTCGCCTAAAAGCCAGGGATTGGTTTTGCTTGGATGCTTCGGAAGGAAAGGGCTCTAGGCACAAAAACTCCTCTCCCCACCGAGTCAATCTAAAATCCAGATTTTGCAGTCTAAGTCCAAGAAAACTCAGCACCGGCAGATTGCTCTTGGCCCCTGCCTGGCAGGGTGTTGATTAATAATTTGAACCTGCAAATCCTGTTTCAACTTCTGTGAAATCTAAATTGTCCATCTGAGGCTTGCTTCTTTCAAAACAATTCTACTGTGATTTTCACTGCTAGCATAATTCTTTGTAAAATAGATAACCCTGTCAGTGGCAAAGCTGTGCCGCGCACCTGGAAGGCAGCGCAGCTGCCTGAGTGCTGGCGTACAAATGGGGAGAGGAGGCGATAACCGGAGAAGATCAGAATTTAAACTGAGTTCAGTTCAGATATATCCAGCTATTGTCCGCTTCCTTTGCGCTATACCATCTATATTTGTCTGTTTCAGGAGATTTATTTTTTTTAAGGCTGAAATTTTGAGGGTAGAACATGAGAGATTGGAATCTTGACGCCTTTAGGAGTCAAGGTACCTGAGGCACTTCAGAAAACCTCAGCTTTGGGGCTCCCCAGAAGATAAAGGTGCAGCCACTTAGTCACTGAATAGAAGTCACTGTTTGATCCTGCTCCTGCTGCTGCATTCCCCCTGTGGGCAGGAGGAGCTGGTTAGGGGGGATAAAACAACAGAGGTTTCTGTGAGATGAGTTATGGGCTTTGCCACCGGTGGGCTGCGAGGTGGGAGCACGCTGGTCCTGCTAGGCGGATGGTTTTTAGGAAGGACAGTACCAAGCGTTGACAAACACGGCCTAGTTTGTGAACTTACCTTGTTATGAGATGCTTTCATGTTTTATGTTTAGCTATTCTGTTTCTATTTTGGCTTCTTTTTAAATGTTTTTTATGTTTTCAGGAAAAGGGTATCATTTTACTCTTGCATCAGTGCAAATCCATAGTAATTCTGTTAATGAAAGGAAAAAAAAAACACCCTGGTTTTAGAAACCGTGAGAAAAAGAATCACCTCTGGTGTTTTTGAAAAAGGACCTTGTTTGCCCAGTAATTCAATATTGCTCTGTCATCTCAGTAATGAGAGTTCAGCTCGTAATGGCAGCACATTACAAGAAAGGCTGTACAATTTAAACATGTTGTAAATCCAACTAATAAGTATAAATTGATTTTTAAGGGGAAAAAAATGTGCACAAAACTAGTCTTTTACCATATGTTTCAACTCTACCAGAAACCTTACCTGAATGGTATTTCAGTGTGCTCTACCTATTGTGTTGCAAACTTTTTCAGACTCTGTCAGTTGTACTAAAGCTTTTAAAATACAGATGGTGGTAAAATCCCCAGTGGAAAACAGATTTCTATTTCAAACTTCAGTTCTGTTTTTTTCTCCTCTAGTTCATAGCAGATTTTGACAGATCAGAAGAAATATTCACAGCTTGATGCAGCTGGATTCTTCTTTGGCATGAGCAGAAACATCTGGCCTCAAAACAGTGCATTTTACCAAAGGGCCAAAATACATGCACATGCATCTGTTGTGCTAATATATTTTCCTGTGAACTCAGATGTTAATTGTTTTGTTTTGCCAAGACAACAGTGTTGGTTCAGTGAATAAGATTGTTTCCTTTAGCCCTCTGTTAATGGTTTCCTTTAGCAGTAATATTGTTTTAAATAGGAAGCTGTCAGGTACATTGTGAATAGCAGTAAGGTAAAGTGTTTTGAGCAAGGATATTTATAGTGCAATGTTATCTAGACATGTACTGTTATATGGAATTTGCATGTCGACTGAGACAACCGCTAGCACAAAAGCTCCACCTGAGACCAGTTTTACAGCTCTAGGAGACTTGTTCAATTTTTGCATCATAATTTTAGAGGCTTTTGCCATTCCCACTTACTACTTCTAGTGTCCTCTTGCTGCTCATCCACTGGCAGCAACAAGGGAACATTAAAGATCTGAATAATTAGTTGGTTGTCTAGCTCTACCCGTAGTTCTGCCTTGGTGAATTTTGTTATTTTGGGCTTTGTTCCTTCTCCCACGCTCGTTCTTACAGAAAGAGCTACAGTTCAGAGAAGTCCTTTTGCTGACTTTTGGTCTCTGGGTTGAGCTTTCGGTTTTGTTCCCCCTGGTTATAGCAGTTCTGGGCCCCACTGCTGCTTGTAAAGATCCCGTGGTGTGACAGGCCTTGGTCATTTCCCAAATGTGTATCCAACGTACTTTGAGGCCTCCTGCCAGCACTCAGACACAGGTCTTTCTGCCCAAAGTAAAACCTCACTGTCCCATGTCTCAAGAGCAGTCCTGAATCCCATTGTATCTTCCCAGGAGCGAAGGCGTGCTCCCTCACCCCTCTTCCACAAAACCTTCCCATCTGATGGCTTCATTTTCTCATGCTGTATCTCTCTGCCTCTTTTTACTAAAATATTTCCTGTGGAGGTAAGGGGTTTCCATGCAGTATCCAAAAAAGCAGCAATTCCTTTTTTTTTTTTCCCCCCGCTTTCTCAGCAAGCTCTACTCTGTTAACATTATACTCTCTTTCTAAGAAATATTTACTTACACATCATCTAGGGAGAATGATCTTGTGGTTAAGATGCAAGATGGTTGCTATTAAAAGCTGCAGTGCTTTTAGCCATCCAGTTTTCTCTATAGCTGCAGTCCTAGCCTTATCCCAGGTCTACTGCTCGATGTTCCCAAAGTCATCTGATCTTTCCGTTCCTTCTGAGGAACTGGGGTGATAATACCACCCACTGTGCATCCTTGCTGTTTAAACTTGGTGGGTATTTGCAGAGCATTTGGAGATGCTCTCAGGAAATATTTGTAGGATCATTAATAAATGCATCTTGCTATTACTACGTTATCTCTAAGGTGCTGTTTGTAAAACTCTAGACTTTCCCACTGAACAAGTAAAGAAAACATATGCTTATTACTGTTTAAAATACCTTTCTGCACCAAACGTGACAAGGAAGATAAGTGTTTCCTGCAGCTAAGATCATTCTTAAGGGAAGGACTCCAGCAGTCTAATTTAACTGGGCTGTTACTTTAATTTTGCTTTAAAAGCTGCCTGTTCCAGTTCAAGTTAGACTGATTCATAACTTCTTTAACCTGAAGAAAACTAAGGTTTGGCTTAAAGCTCGATAAGCTATATGCTATGCACCATTTACAGCAGTTTAAATCAGCTTTAGATCAGGCTTTTAGTTGAACTAGTGGACTTGTCTGTTTTGGTGCTTGACAAGCCTTTGTGGCCTCTGGGAAACGATGCAGGCGCAATGGCTTGCGTTTCTCTGGGCCTGCCTTAGGCAGGTTTCCCCTCCTCTGAACCCAGCTCATCCCCAAGCCCAGCCTGACTCCTTTCTGAAAGGCACCAGCGCAGCTTTGCTCTCCAGAATTGGCAAGGAGAGGATGCGTCACCCCACAGGGAGCAGTTCAGACCAGCTGGGTAACCTTCAGTGGGCGACGTGAGTGTCTGCCTCGTCGTAACTCCCCACTTTGCCCTTTCAGCTGTATCAGGATGCAGTTTACACATCTGGAGGATCATGGCCTTCCAGCTGCAGGGAGAAGATTACTCTTCAGCAGAGCGTGCTAGTGTGTTGGGTTTGTTTTTTTTTTTTTCTTCTTTTTTGTCTGTAACCATCACAAGAAGAACAATCTGAGCCAAACAGTTTGGGGTTGGATTTTGGAGGCATACAAGTCAGGAAGAGCACTCAGAACAAGGACACTTGAGTTAGCTTTTCTGTCATGACAGAAACACAGCATGAAATCCAGATCCTGGTTTTTGCTCTAAGCTACAGTGTTTCGGCCAGTCCTTTTGTGTCTACAACTCGACGGGAGGAAAAATATAGTTAGTGCCAAGCCACTCTTCTGCTGCACACCGTGAGAGTACAGTATAGGCCAAAAAGAAGCGTATTCCTTCACCAAAAATTGGTGCAGCCTATGTCATGTAGGAAGAAGGTAGGGCAGGCTCCCAGTCCGCCTTTACTGAGCTTTCTCTGCTTTCTTTACCTCCTTGGGTCTTTGGGTAATGCACTGTGTCCCTTGATGATAGCAAGCGTCAACCAGCTATTTCGCAGAGCTCTGGGCTCAGCCGAACAGCAGTGCTGCCTTCTGAAGAGCTGCTTCCCGTTCCCCAGCTGCGAATGTTAATCTCAAAGTTCAGTGATCATTAGCTAAAATAATTGTCACCCCTTTTTAGTTATTCAGCGCTGAAAATTACCAAAGGGCTTCACCTTAGTTGCTTCAGCTGTAATTATTCTGAGTTTTTTGTTTTCTTCAGGGTGTCGAACAGCAAACAGGATGTCCCCTGGGCATTTAGAGGAAATTGCTTCTGTGTTTCTTTGTGGAGCTGGCTGTGCTCGCTCTGGTAGTTATAACACTGTTTTCTCAAATCAAAAAACTTGCAGTGGTGGTGGAGGATCTCATGGCCTTACTGAAAGTTTCCTTGACAACACTAATGTCTTGACCGATCACAACGGGTGGTCCCAACCAGGCAGCAGTGATGTTTCAGATTGCCTCTGCTTCAAGTGCAGAGCCAGGGACCTGCTTTTCAGACCTGCAGAAGTGTAAGGTTTGCTCTGATTTTTGGTTCATCTGCTAGTGCGGGGAGCCTGAAGAAAATGGCTCTGATTCTTGTTGGGACTTAGTGAAGCAGCTGTGGTTAGCTTTCCGTTGCCTGTGGGTGATGAGGGACGGTTGGCTGGGGGACAAAGACTTCTGCCAGGGAAAGGACAGGTCCCGGGAAGTCTAGACGCAGTGCAAGTACAGGCTTGGTGGAGTTTGAGTTAGCAATAAAAGCAAATCATAGGTCTGACTACAACAAGGTAGAAATTGGAATAAAAATGTGCATGGTGGTGTGCGTGGGGGTGATCTCTGCTAAGTTCACACCATACCACAGCTCGTGCCAACCACCCATCAGTTCCCTCTGCATTGAAGCGGTGGTTCTCTTGCCGTTAATGCCAGCTTTTCCCCAAGCTGCTGCTACTCTGGAGCCTTGCTCCTAGGTTTTACAGGGTCTTCAGAAATAACAGGGGGAGGTAATGAAAATCAGTTCAGGGACATGATTGTGGGCTGGTTTGCGGAACGGCTGAAAACATGCGATATTAGGCCTGATCCTGTGTATGCGAAAGACTGACTGCTATCTCCTCTGATTTAAACTGTGCCACTGTAGCTTAACCTTACGCTGGTGCTGGGCAAAAAGCCTGGTTGGGTCTCAGGTTGGTGTCTGTTTCTGCTACATGTGAGATCCCTGTTAAGATGAACTGAGGCCGGGGTGCGACCGTGCTGCCGAGGGAAGGGTGCGAGCTCGCGGCTGTGGCCGCGTCTGCTCGGCGCTGAGATCTGTGACAGCAGTTTCTGTAAAACTCATCGTTCCCTGGGCAGCCTTTGTATTTATTTGTTTACTTTGTTTCTTTTCTTTTTTCACTTTAGTTTATTAATTGCATGTGCGGCTTTATCTGGAAAAAATTGCATGCAATTTATGCTTGCCTACAGTAGCATATGTTTTATATATTGGCTTTATAGGGATGGTACTCATTCCTGAATTAATTTGAACAGCAAATTGTTGTTGTATCTGCACTCAGTATGTCTTTTCTTTTTTTAACATGTATTATATGACACACATCTGGTGGTGTTTTAATTGTGTTATTGTGGTGCCTCGGAGTCCTAGTAACGAATTTGAAACCCTCCTGTACTAAGCATGGGTTTTTCACATGGCACGCTTGGAGGGTTTGAGTGAATTGTTGAGCGAGAATGTGGATGCTTTTGTCCCTGCCTTGAACTACAGACGAGAACCCGCAGGGTTTGCTTGCTGCCCTCCGTCAGCACCAGGATGGCAACTTTTGTTCCCAGCTCTAAATAAGGAGAGATGCTCTAAATAAGGAGAGATCTGCAGTGCATCACACATGGATAGCTGCTGGCAATTCCTGCTTTTTCTAATGGCAGTTTGATCGATCTCTGTGGTCTGCATAAGAAGGACTTGGAGCAATTCCAGGCACCTCTCCAAGTTTGTACCACAGGTTAGACTGTAGCTGCCATGGGTTGTCAGTTCAGAAGAGCTTTGCCTTGCTGACTTACTGGGGAGGCTGTAGACTGAGCCAGCCTTCCAAGATCATTCCTGTCCCTGCTGTATCCAAGAAAAAGTAGCCTCTCTTCCCTCGCTCAGGGATTGGCGTAGTTCCCTTTGGTTGCAGCATTACAGTGGAAGATCATATGGAGGTGCTTGTCCACTGTGACCCTCCCAGCTTTCCCCAAGCAAGCGGCTCTGTTCAGCAGCGTAGTCTCTCTTCTGTAGTGGCTGTGGGCGGCCGCCCTTGTTCCTCATAATCATAGTGCAGCCCTACTTTGGGATATGTTTTTCCTAATGAGGTGTGGGTTTTGAGGAATCCAAGCTGCTGCTTAAAACTGCCTTCCCCTCTTCTTCCTTATTTATTTATAAACAGGTGTCCTTGGCATCTATGAATTTTATCTGCAGTGGCTTTGATATTTTTTATCAGACATTGATGGAACTACTGAATAACTTCAACCCTCGTTTAAATCCTTTTACTTTCTGTAGCAAACATGGATTGTTATTTATTGACACTACTTTTTGAGAACTTAGCTGATATGTTCCCCACTTAAAATATGCTTTATTGATATTTATATAGCGCTAATTTTTATCAGAATATCTTGCAGTATGAGTGTATCAAGAATCCTAAATGTATCACATTTATCCAGTTGCCTTTTCAACCAAACTTATCACAGAAATTAAACCAGGCTTATTCAAGAAGATTAATTTTCTGGAAAATCTTGTTGACTGAAACAGTTTAATTCAGTCAATTGAATCCAATATTGGCTTTTTTAGTTCTTCTGTTCAAGCCTGGTATCATGGCAATGTGCCTGTAGCTGCCCAGCCAGTCCTGGTTGCTCCTTTGAAATATTTCTCCACTACTTGGCTTTTTTCAGTTTTCTCAGTGGCTATTCCAAGATCTATTAAAACATCTGTACACACATGATCTCCTGTTCTAGGGCATGTGCAACCAGTCTGGACTTTGTTCTTAGCAAATGTTGTCGAATGTCTTCCTTTTGTTACCAGACTGAGGAATGAGTCTGTTTTCTTCCCAAGGACGAAGCAAAACTGCACTGGATGTTTTGCCTATCTGACATCATTAGTACTGTGTTTACCTTGCTTTTTGGGGTCTTCTCTTACTAAAATCGCTTTTGAAGGTTATCATCACCTTCTGCCTTTGATTCAAAACCTTTGCTTTTGGTGGGTAATATTAGTAAAGAGAAATACCGTAGTATACAGGGAGAATTTTCTTGGTTGAATTTCCTAATACATTTTGAACCATCTCCTGCAGCTTTGGACAATTTAATATGTATATTAAATCTCCTTTTGCTTTGAACATCACAGCTGTTGATATTAGCCTTTAATAGATGGTATCTGTATGCATAGATGGCGGCAATGTTAAAGCTGTCAATTCTGATTGCCTCCTACATGGTGTTTAAAAGCATTGTGTAAACTCAGCCTAATTTAGTCCGTTGGCTCCAGCTGAACACAGCTCTCTCCTCGCTAAATGGATGCTGAGTCAATCATGCCTCCGTCCTGCTCGGAGTTACTTCCCTTACAGCAATCCTTTCGATACGGTCAGCTGCACTGGTGTCGGTAACACTTGATGCATCTGTTGTAAGAGTCCTGAGCATATCTTTAGTGTATCCATTTCTTTCCCATCACCAAAAAAATGTGCAAAATCAACTTCTCATTTGATGCATATTGGATGGCATTTTATAACCCAGAATCGCAAGTCCGAATCACCTTAATGTAAAACTTGAAGCTACAAATCTTTAGTAACTTGCTCAGAGGCTTTCATTTCTCTCATGCAGTATTTATGGGATGCTATTCCTTTAGAACATTGCTAAATTAAAGCGTAGTTAGGGCATCCGATTCTGGCTGAGCATTACAGCCGGTGCAGTAATTATTAGGTGCTGCTTTTTCGTTGATGGTGATTATGTCTGTCCCTTGTCCAGCCATGGCTTCATTGTCCTCTCCCAGCTTTACAGGCTGCTTCTCTTCCGTCACCAAGTTGTCTGTGTCTCTTTTTTTTTTTTTTTTTTTTTTTGTGCTTACAGGTGCTTTCAGTTTTTTGTAAGCACAGACGTAAGGTGCCCCAATAAGTTTGTTTGATTTCTCAGGGTTTTCTTCACTGAGAGAGTGTGGGGAGTCCTGACTTTTTTCTCTGGTAATTGCTTATACAGGACCTGCTAAATCATCGCTGGTGGTGGGCACCGGTTTGTTACTTGTGCTGGTTTTGTGCTGTACCTCATGAACTGCAAAATTGCATGTTACCCCTTCATCGCCTTGCCTGGGCAGCCCCAAGGGCCCGTAGGTGCCCTCTGCGTACCCTGTTGTGGAAGGCAGGTTTTGGCTAAATCGGTTAGGAATGCTGTTTACCCTTCACCAGTCGAAGTCTCCCTCCCGCACACACACTAGCTAGCTGTAACCTAAGCAGGTCTACACTGCCACAGTTTATCACTGACGTATGTCAAACCCAGATTTTCCCAGCTGTCTGCTACCATCTGCCAAGTACGGCTGGGGGCATGCAGAGTGCAGTTTGCTATGCAGGCCTGATGGCAGCTGTAAAATCGAGCAGTTTTGCCTGCTTAAGCACCAGCTCTTTTCCAAAATAAGCATTAGCCTCTTGCATCTCAGCGAGCCTCCCGATCCTGAGAGCGCAGGCCATCGTGGGGAAGCGGGGCCGGCTCTGCTCCGCAGCCGAGGCCACCTGCCAGCTGAGAAGCTGTGAAAAAACTTCGCAGCGGTTCCAATGCATCGGCTGAGCTGCAGAAATGCCAACCCTGGTGCTCCTTACGGCCTCTCTGTGCTGGGCACTAATGAAAAAGGCTTCTCCAGTCTCCAAGGGCACTGGCCCACTCATTTGGCCACAGCTCTCAAAAATCATGAAATCAAACATTAGGTATTTAGAAAGGCAAAACAAGTCAGCCAGGATTCAACAGAGTCTGCAGGGGCACTGCAGAAAGCTTCGGGGTGCCGTGCACCTCTCCGATCCTAGCATGAGAAGTGCTTTGCATCGCTAGCAGTACGTGCGGCAGTGTAGGCAGGGATGCGAGACCAGACCTGGAGAAGTGGCTCTCCCAGAGCTAAAGCCAAGCATATTGTAGGATGTTACTCAGTCTAATAAGAGCATCCTATAGCAACTCTTCCAAAACCTGCAACGCCAGCAGGCCACACCAAATGAGTTCCATTTTTCACTTGTTTCTAAAAAATGGAAGATGACCCTCATGTCTAGCTGCAGACATTAAGGTGCAAAGTTAGGTTATTAATGAGTAGTTAATGTTGCTCAAGTACCTGGGAAACGATAGCTTTTGAGTAGTTTTATTTTTCACTAACAATACTTGTTATTAAAGTAAGCTGTTGTACTTGCCTTCCTGTAGCAGCTGACAGCTTCGAAGCACAGAAATCCTTTGCTAACGTTAATTCAACCTCTCTGCATCCCAGAGAGAGGGAAAAATTAACCAACATGTTACAGACTACTCAGCTGCGGTACAGGTTATTTAAGTAACTTATCCAGAGGAAACAGGTAAGCCAGGGTTAGAAACCAGAAGTCTGCATACCAGTCATATGTATAAATTCTAAGCTTCTAAAAACCATACAACTTTCTGAATTAAAGTGGGCTTTGTTTTTTTTTTTAAAGGACTAATTTCCTTCAGTATCATAATTTAGTACTGCTGATGTTTTCCTCTTCATCACAGTAAAAATGGAGATGTCATATTTAAAATGAATTATAGCTAAGATAGCCGATCACAACATCCACAGCAGCACCACCCAATTAGAAAAACTACTCTAATCTACCCTGATGCTACTGTCATTTTTTAAAACGAGTCCTACTTCAATCATAAAATCCTCGGACCGTAACATTACTTTCTATGCCATATGTCCTTATTTAGAGGAAAAAAAAAGATTGCACCCTTAATTCAAAGGGAACGTTTCCCTCTGAGCCAGAACTCAATAAAATGTATCAAAAAAATTGTGGAAAAGGGCAAGCAAAGAAAATCAAATTGCAGCGTGTGAAACGATTTAAGGAGGGACCTGGGGAATACATAATCTCCAAACTGCCAAGTTAGAGCAAGTATAAAATATACAAACAAGCCTGATATTTTTCCCAGTTGATCTCATTATGAGGTATGCTTGGGATAGATAAATTTTGTTAGAATGCATTAAGGCTGGATTTTCAAGGAAACAAGTCAGAAGTAATGTGTTTAGCTGATTCCACCTTGTTTTGATACATGGGTCTTTTCAGGTTTAAAGAAGTACGTTTTTAAAGCCAAATGGTTTGTTTTGTTTCAAGCATTAAAACCAGAGGCAACTGGGTGACTTCCCCCCCACCCCTGCTTCTGGAAAACAGACGTTTATAATTTCAGTGTGCTCTTTAATCACTGGGGTAGAGCTCTGCAATACGTTTCACTGCCACTTATTGTTGCCTGCTTAAAATACACTGAACCAGCCTTGAGTGCAATCCCTTAACAGACTGCTTCATCCACAAATAGTACTTTTTCCAAGTCTCCAGTATATTTTAATTAAATTGTCCATTTGTATTTATTAAGGCAGTTTACTGTCTCCTGCTGCAGAAAGCTGCTACTGCTGATAGTCTACTAAGAGAAATACGAGCTTATCTGGGAGTTGATAATAGAATGCAAGCATATGTTAGCAAAAAAGTCTTCCCAAAATATTGTTTAAGCTTCATTTTCCTGTTTGTTGGGAAGGGGACAGGCCATACAATTAGTTTTGATAAGTTTTTGGAACAGTTGCTCTTAACAGTTCTTGTAGCAGTGGGGAATCATAATCTTTGTTAGTATGAAATGTTATCTGCAGAAAATTTTTCTTCTTTAGATTGACACTATAGAAACGGTTGAAAAAGGGTCCTTTGGCAGAGCAGATGATAAAGTCATTACGCACTGATGAGGTGTAAAGTGGCATTCAGCAGCATTAATTTAGATAGATGAGCATGATAAGGTGGATTCATCCCTATCTCTGGTGAGCTGAAAGCTTGGACCTAAACTCTGGGACTTGGACGCCTCTTGGCTGTCACCTACTTATCTCCAAGCAGCTTCTGCCAAAATAGATTTGCCATGAAGTCAATAAAATATTAAATCTGAAGGTTGTGTTTGATCTGTACTTTCTCTCAAGACAAATGAAAGTTAATCTTCCAGAGCTCTAAAAAGGAATTAAACTTCTTTCTTGAGAAGTTAACGTGTTCCTGAAAGGAGGCAACTTGGCTCAGTGCTGCGTGGAGGTCCTTGCCCCTCCCGATCTGGAAGGACTTCTTTGTTTTCGTGGGACCATTCCCTGCTCCCAAGTGTAGCAGAAAGAGGTGAGAGGATGAATAGACACATCTGAGCCACCAGAAGAGGCATCTCCTGAGATGAGTATTTTAATTACGTCTCTCCCCAAGGGCGCTGCTTTATGTCTTGCCTTCAGAACAACATGGAGGGAGGTTGTCGGGAATTTCTTTTCCCACCGTGTGTGTCTTCAAGACCCATTTTGTAAAAAGCAGACAGAAACCCAAGCAACACTGAGAGGTTTAAAATCAGACTGCTGTGACTTTAAGAGCGCGAGAAAAAAACTGTTAAGGAAGGAAAATAAAAATCCCACAGCCTGTTGTAGCAGCTGTAGCTTCAGATCGTGTGGAAAATGAAGGCAGATGATTCAATTTGGCCTGTGCCCCGAGTACATTTCCAAATGCTTCTGTGTGTGCGCAAGATAATGAACAAATATATTGAGATGGCACAAGATCAGTCCGAGTTTGCCGCTGCACAAGCCGTGGAGCTCCCAGTAGGAGCGCACTAGCTGTGCTGGGTTAATGGGGGTGAGGGTCGGGAAGCCCAGCACCTTTCAGAACAACTTAAGAAAAGAATTTGTCTCCTTTTGCCCCAGGCTCCCCGTGGCACTCAAACGGAGCTTGTGATAAATCGAAGTGTATTTATTAATAATGAGCGGGGGCAGCGTGCCCGTGATTTGAAAATAGGTGCGCCAAATAAAAATGTGCTTTCCTCTGACATCGGAAAAGCTTAAGTAAATGGAGAGCAGGCTGATCTATTATGATTAAAAAGCGGGGGCTGAGCGCCAGCGTAGTGATAATGAAAAAGCCCTTTTAGGGAAGCAAGACCCCGTTCTGCTCATTCATGTATTCCTCCACCCCCGCCCCATAATA
>NW_009259800.1:2375677-2456191 GCF_000687185.1 Egretta garzetta
TGAGAGAGATGGAAAGGCAGCAGCAGTCCAGAATAGCAGAGCTGGACCTTAATGAGAGCTGGAGTTATTACCGGAATGAGTTATGATATTTAATCATGCTACATGGTGTCCAACAGCGCAAGGTTCATAATTCTTGGCTCCAAATGTGGCTTGGGACTGTCCGCGACCACCTGCAGCATGCAAATTGTTCGTGGCTTTACAAACCCTCTGTACCTTGCCCCCGGTCGCTCCCTGCCAAGCCAGCCCGGGCTGCAGCACGCTGGCCCACTCCCACGGAGCTGGACACGGTGTCTTTCATGTTCTCAAACACAAATCTGTAGTTTCTGGTAAAAACTGAACCATAGCTATTGCAGATAGCTGGGATCACCTACTGCCAGCTTTCCTCTGCGGTGTGTGGTGTTTTCCGCTGTGTTATTTATCTTGTGGAAGGCTGCATTGGTCTGATTTTTAAGCAGCCTTGGGTTTAATTAATGCTTTTGGAGAATCCTGTTAACTTCAGTGATGAAATAGGCTCTGCTTGAGTAGAGCTCCAGCACATACTTAAATGTTTTGGTGAATACATACTGGCATGAACGTGTTGCTGACTTAGTATTTGGATGAGGACAGGATTTGGTCTTTGGAAGAGATAAATTACCAAATAACTTCAGTCTTCTCCTTGTGCCTTTTTATTTTGTTCCACCTTAGCTGTCCTGAATTGACACAGTAGTCAACCTACGCTTAAGAAAAGATTCCCTCCCATCCCCACCAAACCTTAGGAGACGAGGCAGAGGAGCACCTCTCCAAGACACTCTCTTGCTAAGCCCATGTGGGCGTTGGGGTTATTTTGAGACTTTTTGCTTCTTGGATGATTCCTAAAATATTTTCAGCAGATCTGAAGGCAATGCGATCAAACATACTCAAATTTGGCCCACATCTGCTTCTACCTGCTGTTTCCTGAGCTGCTGTTCCGGCTCTGTCAGGCTGACTGGAAATGGCCGTCTGGCAGGGCCTGGAGCGGGGCCTGCGCTGCCCTCACGGCCGAAGATAGCAGCGGGCTGCGTGGTGCTTCAGACAGGCAAAGTCAACGAGCTGGAGAGGGGGTTCCTTCCGAAACGCTGCCTGTCGGTGCTCTTAATGCTTTTCTGAAACAGTAGTAGGGCAGCTTTATCCAAGTGGAAAGGCAGCTTCCCTCAGGTGGCCCTCCCCTTCTCGAGCCTGCATTTAGACGGGTTATTTGGCTCTTCTGTCTGAGGTATTTAATAATGGTGGCTGGTGTTACTCTAATCTCTGAGTAAGTCTCTGGCAATGTGTTGTACAAGAGGACGTAGCGTGTTTTGCGGGTGAATTTGGGGGGTTGCTTGTTTGGGTCTGTGCCATGCTGAGGTGGCCTTGATGTCCCCGGGAGAGGGCTGGGACCCCACCTTGCTGCTGGCCCACAGAGCCTGTGCGGACTCTAAAAAAGTAATAACCTTTTCAAAGGGAGAGGAATATTAGTTTTTATATTAAAGCTCAATCAGGGCACATGGGCAGGAGGAATTTCTGCAACTCAAGCAAAAACACCCAGAAAAAAAAAAAAAATCACTAAAAATCAAACAGCCAAGCCAGAAGCAACTTTGGGAAAGAAGCTTTTGACCAGTTTGCTAATACCCAGGTCTGCAGAGAGTGCCCGTGAAACCAATGCATCCATTTAGCAGAACAACTTGTCCTCCTAGTTGGGTCCTGCATGTGGCTCATTAGGGTAATTACTGATGAATTAAGGCAGCTTGGCTCAGCACTCCGGCTGCGGGTGTGCGGGCTCCCCTGCTGGCAGGCAGCAGGTGTAAATGAACAAGATCTGTCAAAAAGGCTGATGACCCTCTTAATTCACAGCAGCAAACTGGGGACAGAGGTAGTGCAGCAAGTTTAATAATTGATATTTACTTGGAAAGGTTAATGGCAGCAGTGATGCTTCTAATTTGCTTGCCCGTGCAAGACCTTGTCAGGTCAAATTGTCTCAATTTGTTACCGTGGGTGTAGGTGTAGTTTTCCTTTAATGAAATTTGGAGAAAAGAAACAGGTGGTGTTGGGAGCTGACTGTAACTCAAGAAAAACAGCAAAAGGTTGGCGTCTGGTGCCGGTTGGGTGAGTCTGTGCTAACTTTAAACAGCTGGCAGTTTAGTCCTTTTGAATAATTCTGGTGAACATTTGCGCTTGGGAAGGTGAAAGGATTTGAATGGTGTAATTTATTTTTCCTTTAATTGCAGCTGTCTAGGAGTGGTTTGGGTCAAAAGTGTAATAATTCTGACAGGCTTTGATGTGTTCCTAGGTGGGAGCGGTAAGGTTATGGATCAGAAATCAGAAAGCCGCAGAATTCAATGGATATTTCTGTACTGTATTTAGGGAAATTGTAATTCTGTCCTGTAATAGTTAAGCGGTTCCTATTTCAGGGAGAAACAAAGCACCTGCTGTGTCTGGAAGCTTTGAAATTGGCAGGTCAGATACTTTACATCCAAGAGTTTCAGAAGAGCTGGCTGATGACTGGGAACCAGTGGGGTTGGGTTTTGCGTAAGCGTAGGAAGATCCAGATGACAGAAGAAAGCTGGTGTGCCAGTGTTTTCGAAAGGCTGTAATTAATAGGGTATTACCATTTGTCCTATTGGGTTGGCATCAATCCTAGGCAAGCTAATGGGGTAGCTGAAATCATAATTGGTTAATAAAGCCCTAAAAAAGGATAAGTGAATGACAATCATTTTGTGTATTTAGAAAAAAAAACTTCTCAAATTTACTTAATTATATGTGGGATTAAAAACTTGATGGATAATGGGTACAGTATTGATGTAGTACAGTTAGGTTTCTGTGCTTGATGCTGTTGGCCTTTTTATTAAGGAAACAGACAACATGGATTCAACATGATGAATCTCAAGTGGATCATTTCCTGCCTTTATACCTGATGCTGGTAGTTGTGAATGCAGGCTCACTGTTGGTTGGAAATGCTTCTAGCAGATCCCAGCAGGGATTACCTCTCGCTGCTGTGTTGTTTGACCATTTTGACGTAGGAGCAAAGATGAAAAATTGGTCTTGATAAAAGTTTGCAGGTGGGCAACATATTGGAAAGGTGGTTTACAATGAATGAGACAGGACACCGATGCTGAGAGCGGTATTTCTAACTTTCTGATTTGTATTTCTAACACTTTGATGTGGCTGAGTCTAAAAGTCTTATCCTGAGGAAGAAAGTCTTATTGATGAGGTATAAGGTGGCAGAAAGGCATGCAGAGTAAGGACTTTAATCGGAAATGTACTGTTGCTTGAACGTGAGCGTGCTACTTCCTCTGCGTTCTTCTATACAAGCCTATGCAGGTTGTATACTGCAGACTGGATGAGTACTGGAGCTCATTCTGCATGTAGTATCTTGAGTATTGTATTAAAATATTAACAGACTGTGGGGCACTTAGCTGGCAGCCATATCAAACGTCCATGGGAGAGTAGTGAGCGGTGTGCTCCTGGGGCTCTGGTTTCAGTGCCCGCGTTGTGGCAGCGCGCCCACCGAGCACGGTTCCTTGTGCCGCAGCGGCAGGGCTGCTTGAACGCGCTGGGCTTATATCGGAGCACCTTGAGCAAAGCGGGCTAGCTACTGAGACTGCAGCGAAATAGGACAGAAAGAAACAAGGGGATTTTATTGCCATTAAAAGTACCAATTTGTACAAGCCGACATTTTAAATAGTGTAATTTAAATTGAACCAAACTGATATGAATAGAACCTATTAATAAATTAAACACTTCTTTCCACCCAATATTTCACAAGGGAATTAGCAGAATAATTTGTTAGTAAATGAGCCCAGGAATGAAGCTGTGAATGACATATCTATCCTATCCTTCTCCTCCCCCTGTAACACTCTTCACAGATGTAAGCGGGAAGTTGCTGTGATTTCAAACATTGGCACCTCTCGCTTACGTACAAACACAAGCAGAGCTTCAAGTGAAGGAAGAAGGATGATCTAGTGCTTAGAGACCAGCCTTGGCTGTAAGAGTTTATCATGCTCTACCTCAGATTTTGTGCGTTATCACAAGCAAGTTGTTTCAGGCTGGTACCTGTCACGGTATTTAGGCACCTGGCCGTCATGCTGGTACCGACCTCTCAGTGCAGTCACTGGGGGTGGCCCTGCAGCACGACCTGGCGTTGGGTCAGTGGTGGCCCAGCAGCGAGTGGCAGCACTGAAACAGCAGCGCCACAGTTGAGGTTTGCTGGCAGCAAGAGTGAAGGGGGTTTGTCTGTCCACTTGCCCCTCACATCAGGCCCTCAGGACTTCAGCACGGCCTTGCTTGCTTCCAGGAGTACTAAAAGCACCCCTTCCCTCTCACGTTAGCAAAAGGGAATATGGACACACGTGGTCAAGCACAACGTCAGAGAAGCCCCATGTGTTCAAAAGCATCCTCTCCATGGTGCCGCGGACGTAGGAGTGAAACATTGACTAAACCGCTGTCAGCAACCTCGGGAAGAGGTGGCAGAGCAGTGCTTGAAAATGTCCTTTTTCCCCCTCCTTCTTCTCCCTCTAGATGAAGGTCCCTACAAGCAGAAGTGGCAGAAATAGCGAGGAAGACAGCATCAGGGAGGCCACAAGCTCTCAGCGGAGCAGCTCAAGGGACCGTCTCAGTGATGTAAGTACCATTCAGGAGAAAGCATCGCTTCATTGCAGCAATTCCCGCTGCTGACATGGCTTTTCATAAATCTTGCTGAACAAATGTTGGCATCCAGAGGTCACTGTGTAATAACTTTTTTTTATGTCATGATTGAGTGTTATGGCATAAGTGGTTGAGCTGCCTTGCAAACACTATAATCATGGTGCAAATAATATGATAAGCGAAAGATCAGAGATGGGAAAACAAAATGGAATTGTTATTCCTCAGGGAAAAATGGTTTGATGTTTTGTTTTGTTTTCTCAAAGAAGTTGTGTTAAAAAGCTTTTTACAGTATCTTTGGGCTTAGCTACTGCACGTAATCACGTAGTTTGGGTGCAAAGTCAGTTCATCTAATTTTATGCTTCCTGCCTCCAAGATATGAAAGGTTTTGGGGGGAAAGCTGTCTTTCTCTCAGGAAATTTGATGGTATGTTGAATGAAATGTTATGATAAAACAAAAGCAAACGGTGCCTTAGTGTGTAAACACACAAATGGGCTTTTGAGTCGCCAAGAAATCGATGGCAGTGCTGGGATAATTTTATATGAAGGCTTTTTGTGTTAGCAATTAGCATTTTGCCTTCATTAAAACATGATTTTTTACTAATTAGGACCTTTCCCGTTAGGAGAGATTTAAATGAAGAACAATAATCAAACGCTGGCACGAGCATGTCTGAAATATTAAATTTGCCATTTCAATGGCAAGCCACAGAAATCCCAGAGCGAGTGGTTTTCATGTTGAGTTCTATTAATGTAAAATATGCTTCATAACTAAAACCTGTCACAGAAAACGGCTCACACCAGCTAAATTCAATTGGACAGTTAATTTAGCTTTAAAATTGAAAACACTACCTCCGCTTCAGGATGCAAAAGGAAGGGGGGGGGAAAGCCTTTGATAAGTGTAATGTATTTGCTATTAAGGCTTTCAGAGCCCATTCTACAGGAGGAGAAGGGAGAAAAAGGGGAAAAAATGGCTCCCACAAATGTGTTTAAAAGCTGAAAGTATTTATTAAAAATGTCAGCAGAAAAGTGCTTTTGGCAGATTAAAGCGGGATTCAGCTTGACAGCTCTGACAGGGAAATGTGACGGGGGAAAATTCTCTCTACATGTTTGGAGTGTGCATGGGGCGCTGTAAACAGCCGACACAGTGGGAGGAAGAAAAAAATAACGTGTCCTGTGATCTGCTTCCAGGATTGCGAACCCACGCGCCACGGTGGGGAAAGTCGGCGAGGGAGGGGCCCCTTGGACAAATCCCCTTGCTGCGGGGCGTCTTTGACTGTGTTATTAGTCAGTAATGATCGTAATTTTATATATACATATATTCATGCGATTTTCTCCTTCCCCTCCCCTTGGCCACTCTTGACAGGTATGTGAGCAGGGGCGCCTTGTAGCATTGCTGTACCGTAACGTGGGGCTGCGGGAGAGGACTAACGTACTCAGACTTAGCGATTAGCTTAGGTCAAAGCGTTAAGTGGCCTTGGAGACTCTTCTTGTTAAGCTGATGCGCTTCCATTTTTTTCTCCTCCTTTCCCTGTGCCCCCAAAGTTGCAGGCTGAGCCTGCAAGAATTGAGTCTGAGTGCCTAATTCCAGCAACATCTTCAAAGCTAGTTCAGCAGCCAGGGAAATGCAGTGGGAAGTAGGCACTCTGTTCTCTTTTAGTCAACAGGGACATTTAGGCCGTGCCTGAAGGCCAGGGCACACTTCAGAGCTTTGCTGAAGCTGCTTTCGTGACCTGGCGACCTATTGCAAATGAGAATTTTTCAAATTAGTAATTAAACAGTTTGAAAAGTAAGGTTCATGAATCACAGAATGCTCTTCGTTCATTATTTGACGAGTGCAATTTAGCTTTAATTACGTATAACGCTTCCTCACGTACTAGTAAATGTTCTGTAGTCTATTTAGTGACTGCCAGAGAATCTTAGAAAGTCCCACAGGTGCCATCGGATGGTTTTCCCCATTTGCGTGCAAAAGGAATAAGGCAGCAGACTTTTTGTGGAGAGGGAGCAGGGAAGGGGAGAGAAGACGACAACATGCTGCTGAGTTTCTGTCTGGCCGTGCCTGGTCCCGGTATGGCTCTGAAGCTGTACTTCCCAGCATGCTGTTTAAATAGATGGTGTGCAGCGGAACTGATGCAACCCCTTACGTGTGGCACTGGGATTAAAAAGCCACAGGACAGTAAGGACGTAAAGGGAAGGCAAGGGATGGCTTTTCCTTGTGGTTAGCGGTTACAAATCGAGGCTGTAGCACACGGCTGTGCTGGCATGGCCGCCCGTCCGTGCAGACGGATGCTCTGCTGCAGGAGGCACCTGGACTGTCTCTTGCTCTCCCCCAAGTAGCTCTCCTGCTGTTTCTTGGTGCGTTTGGCCTTCAGGACTGTTTTTCATGCTGCCTTTCCCTCCCATCTCTTCCCCCATTAACTTGAGAGAACAATGGAGTAAATGAGGCGGGAGGTGGCAGGTTTGGCTGCTGTACGGCAGCACACAGCAGGTGTGGTGGGAAATACGTGTGTGAAAGCCTCAGCTATAGCATTCAGTGTTGCCACCTTAGGAGCACTGGAGTCCTCCCTCCGGCTTCATTGTCAGTCTCCATTTAGAAGGTGCTATTATGAACAGCTTAGCTCCTCTGTGTGATTTGTTTCTTGAGGTGACTTGTTCAATGGGATGCTAGCAAGTTGTTCTTTATTTACATTAATGCATGTCATTAGTCTCTAATGGACCGTGAAGCCAAGAGGTGGCCTGGTCTGTCGTGAAATAATTGCACTCTAAAGAAAACTGAAGCAAATGATTGATTATGTCTTGCACGCACACACAGCCATCGGTCCATCCACAACAAAACCTGGAGCGTTTTGCTGCTGCTTTGCCACAATGAAACTTCTGTGGGGAGAAAGTGCGACAACTTCATAGTAAGACAGCAATTGTCTGTCTTGTATAGTACGGCTTTCCAGACATTACACTGAGTGCCATTTATTATGGGTCATTGGGGAAAAAAATGCTTATTATGATCTAGTGAAATCATCTCTGGCTGCAGAGGTTTGATTTGTTGAGGCTGGTCTCTTCCTTGGGATGATGAAACTTCGGAGCAGGAAAACAGAGAAGTTGCAGCCCGGGTTTGCACAGCCGATGGGTCAGGGGGGCGGGAGGGGGAATTTGCCACTTCCTTATGTTCCAAATGGTGATGTAAAATTCCCTTAAAATCTGCTACAGAGCTGACACCCCTATTACGCATGTGCTCTCAGGTCTTCTACAGCCAGCGCAGAGTCAACAGCCTTTTTCCAAAATGGGATTTTCCTCTGCTGTCTTTCATAGTGAGGTAATTGGAAGTTGCCAGAGAATTAAGAGCCAGATCAGCCATATTGCTATTTTGTTGTGTTGACCCAAGTAAAAGTGGAAGGCTTGGGCATTTTGTTTTGGTTTTTCCCCATGTTCCATAATTGTCCTAATCTTTTCTGATGTCCTGAGCAGTCCAAAAATCCACACAGAGCCTTGTATAATGGCTTTAAAAAAAGGTTTTTATCTTTTTCTTGACCCATCAGCTTAAGAACTGCCTGCTTTTTAATGGATTTTCTCCCTCACTAAATTGAATGGATCGTCCCTCATTATCATTTAAATAGAAGCCTCACTCCCTGTGAACATGGAAAATTTGAATGTGGTAGTAGAGCTGTGATAATTTGAAATATTCGGAAGGTGGGGGCAAGGAGGGGGAGCAGGCGGCAGAGTGCAGAATTGCTGAATGTAATTGTCATGGATTCTCAATTTTGTTGCCACAAGATGGGAAAATAGACTAATAATTGTCTTCCAACCCTAGTAGAATAGTTGCCCTAGTTAGCTGAAGCTAACACTCTAATTGTCATGGGGGCACAGAGATGAATGAGGATGTATGCAGGGCACAGCCAGGGCTAAATTGAGTGATATACTAAGGCAAAGAGCAAATTGGCAATTATTGGCCCAGCTGAAAAGGTTGGCAGGTGTGCTGCTTTCTCACGAGCCCTTAGGGGGAAATTGGAAATATAAAATATCGACCATAAATACTCACTGATTAGGAAATATGTTGCAAGAGGTGCTGGCCACTTAAGAGTCAAAACTCTCCTTTTCAAGGGATTGGCTTCAGCTGTGCATAAAACCAGCAAGCCTGCTACTAAGTTGTTCAGAGCTTTTTCCTCTCATCCCCCATCCCCCAGGCTATCTTTTCTAATTTTCCATCATCCTATCCTCATATGTTTGTTTGTTTTTTCTTTAAACATAATAAACGAAAAGCAGTCTTTTAGGAAATGCAGAGATTTTCCTCTCTCTAAATGTTCTTTGATAAGTGTTTAGTGTATTGCATAGACTAGATATAAAATTCTTTCTCTGGTAGATGAATGCAAAATAACTTGTGTGATTTCTAATTCAAACAGTTCACTGTGATCTGCTTTTCTTTGTGTGCCATCACAGGCACTATCTCCCCCTTCCCTCCTACTTTCTGTACCACACTAACCCTCCTGGGGCAAAGGGATTAAAGCAACAGCAGGGTACAAAGCTGCAGGTCCGTTACGTGTGCCTCAGGCTGAAGTACCTTGCCAGAAGCATGATCAAATGAGCCTCTGAAGTGAGAATTGGACCACTGTCACACCACAGGTCCATATTTATCCACTCTGCAAACTTTGGCACGCACGGGATGCCTGGTCTTGCCTCCGGGCAGGGTTGTGGTGGGACAGCAGTGTTTGGTGTGTCTCAAGCCAGGAACGCCTCAGTGCAGTAGTCAGGGATGTTACTGAGTGCTGAAGGACTTTTTTGGAAGGCCCAGAATAGCAACATGTAGCAAACCCTTTGCGGCACATGCTGCCGTTGTTCCCCATGTATGACACACTGGAATCTGATCCCCAGTTTGAAGAGTAGAATAAGAGCATCGCAGAGCTTAGGGAAATAAAGGTAGTGACAGGATAGTTTTAAGACCTCCTTGTCAAACCATGAGTCTTGGGAAACTGGTTTGAATATGCATGCAAGGATTATGAAATCTCTCCAGTCACATTCTTCTGGAGGCAAAAATTCACGCCCCTTCAGGATGTGATTTACTTTTATCTTTTTGTCCCTCAAAATACCAAATGCTTGCATGAAAACTGTTGCAGCAGAAATTACAAGCAAAGCTGTAACGACTTGCATGAAGCTTCAGGTAGTGAAGCATAGCTAGGAAGAAAGGAATTCTGGAGAAGGCTTCGTGAAGTTGACTGAGGTATGGTGATTTGAATGGCGGCAGCACTCACGCATGTTCCATGCATTTCGGAAATGTGAGGTCTTTCAATATTGTTCCTGGCTTACTGTGTGCAGTTTGTTCACTTCTGGTCAGAGCCGTCTTTCCTTCTGCTGTCTATGGCTGTAGTAATCCAAGTGTCTCGATTGGAAGCTGTTCTGTAGTTCATCAAGCTGGTTACAGATGCTTAGACCTCGTGTAGTTTGATATCTTACTGAACTGGTTTTGCAGTATTTCCAAGCATAACCCCCTTTGTTTGTCCAACATAATAAAATAAGTGAATTAAAGAAGGAACACATTCAAGTTCTGCATGACATCCAAAATCATTCATCGTGTATTGTGGTTTTCTTGTCAGGTCCTGGTTTCTAATCTAAGTGAACATCAGATGCACTCTGTGACCTTTGCCAAGTCAATTGAACTCATTGTATTAACAGACAGGAGTGTGACTATGGAAATTAATTACATTAGGAGATGACACTTGGGCATGTCTAAGTCTTTCTCTGCCTCAGTTTCCATACTAACATCAGGGTGGCATTAATAATAGTGCTAGGAGGCTCTTTTGGGAGACTGTCCTGTGCCCACATAGGAATAGCTATTTGCCCAAAGGCTGTTTCAACAGCTGACTTGGAGGTACCTGATACACTTTTGGTTTCAGCCAACGGAAGTGGCACATTTCAGAAAAGCTGGAATGAACTCTTGACATTTCTAGAATATGTTAATTTAGGTCTTCTAGCCAAAGAGGAGGGAAGTAAGTACTAAAACCAAGAGCTAATTCTGTGGCTGTGCTGCCATCACCTGCTTTTATCTAATCCCCTTACAGTTATTTCATATAATCAAGGCTACAAAAGATCCAAGTTGAAACCTGTCTGACCCATTGAGAGTGGGGAATTGGCTTGAGGTGCCCTATTACCTTGACTATTACTGGATTTTAAAGCTCTTCATACTCTGTTTCTAGTTCAGTAAATAACCCAGTGGCTTTAAGAAACTGAACGGGGGGTGTCTTGATTTCTTTTGCATGAGAACAGTGGAAGGCCATGCTTTTATTTATACAAGAGGAAATAAATTTTCCTGTCAGTTTAATAGACAATCTTGGAAAACCTGCTGAAGGTTATTGGTGAGATTTTGTCATGATTTTCATTTCTAAATTGCAGTCATGGTGTTTATCAGGAATAAAGGAAGAAATCTTTTAAATACAGTTGCAGATAGCAGCGTAACTGAAACTCTCAAGGACATCGGTGGGGGGACAGTAGAGTCTTTCAACAGTAAGATTTTGTCTTTGCTGCCAGAAAGGTGTATTTTTTTTATATCCAGTGTAATTAACACGAGAGCTATCCCAGGGTAGAAATAATTCACTCTGTGACATAACTGAAATGTCTTGGCTGTGCTGTCTGGTTTTGTTTTTAACCTTGGGCTTAAAAGGAACCAAAAATCTTTAGTTGTAAAAGAGCACATCATCTGCAAAATATTATAAGCCATTTATCTTTATGCACAAGTGCCATCTAGCACTGTAGTTCCACTTACGCGTCATTAAATGCACAGACCACACTCATTTTGCCCCTAACTAGTAGCAGCCTCCCTTAGAAACCCAGGGCATTCCAGACAGTGCTGAAAGAGGTGTGAGAGGCACAAAAGCTGGTGCTCAAGCCAGGCAGAGTGGGCCTCTGCACTCCCTGAGGGTCTGCTCGGGATTGCTTCACATGGCAGCTGCAGCCAACGGGAGCAGCATCTGCAAGCTCGGCACGGATGTGTCCACCGCAGCGGCTTTGCCGGAGGGCTGGCAGACCGTTCCTGCTGGCCCCTGCACGCTCTGAGCGGGCAGCACTTGGGTTGTGCGGGCACATCGCTCTCCCCATCTCCCACTTCTTCTGCAGTGTTGGGTTTTGCAGATGTGAAAGCTTTTGGAAAGGCAGCTGTTCCTGCATCTGGCTGCAGAGAGTTGGCCAGGTGGGGTCATGATCCTCTGTCTTTGAATTGCATGTTTGGCTGCATCTTTCTGCCTGCGATGCTTTCTTCAGACAGTGTTGTAGTTTGAACTGAGCCTGCTTGAGTGCCTGGGTTGAAGCTGTAAGAGCTGGTTTGGGTTTTGGTCTTGGCTGAACCAAAGCTACCAGGCAAGTGCTGTGCTGGTCGGTGCAGCACTAATGTGAATGTGGCTAGCTGGGTACCGCGGTGACCATCATGCCCTGGTGCTTGAGGTACCTTCAGACAAGGAGAAAATTGACCAAAATAGTAAATACATGATTTTGAGAATAAGAATTTTATGACAGCCCTCTATATAAGTGCTCCTATCCTGTAGGTGAGAGCGTCTGTAAGTCATTCCAGCTGAAGATCTGCCCCAGTAACTGCTCTTGCCAGACAAGCACTCATTCATAGTCAAAGGAGGTTTCTTCAACTTTGGGTAGATGCCAAGTTAAACTTCCACTAAGATTTCTTGTATTTGCAGCCTCAATTGATTACTTTTCTCATTATTTGATCTTGATATAGACACATATGGATTGAGCTATGTTTATATCAACCCCCAAAGATTTTTTTTCTTTAGGAACATCCATCACAGTTGCACGCAAACTGTTCCGCTCTGGCACTCTTAGCTGATATTAGCTGGGGCTTTCAAAGTCTCTACATGTGGCAGTTGGTATGGATCCTCCTAAACAGCCCGCAGTGTTCCGAGCTAACCAAGAAAGCAACAGCGGTTTGTTAGATGTGCAGAAAAATGCATGCAAAAAGCTCTGGAGAGTGTGGGACATGGCTGTGCATAAGCCTAATTGTTGGAAAGGATTTTACAAGTTGAATCCAGAGTATTCACCAGTTACTAATTTTATACATGCAATAAAAATTCTGAAGGAGGGGGGGGGAACCTTTCCCTGCCCCATTTCCAGGAAATTTAATGTTCAAACTTGTAAGGGAGGAAGAAGTTCTTAGATGTGAAAAATGCCAGAGTAAATTGCCATTCAGTTTTAATTATTTCTGATGTAGCAATTCATTCAGCAACTGTTTTTATTGTTTTCTACTCAGTAGTTTTAAATCAGTGGTCTGCAGATTCCTGGGGTTTTTGGACAGCTTGGGATGCCTGAAAGTTATCTAAGAAAAGCAGGTCTGTTAGTGTGTTTGAGTTCGTTGTCCAAGGGTCTGCTGCATCTCGGGAAAATATTTGGGGCACGCACAAGACTCAAAGGTTGAAAATAACTGTTGAAGTGAAAATGCTCTGGGAGGCTGTTTCCCTAGAGAGAAGCTTCTAATGAAACCTCTTGTTTCTGTTTTTGGTTATTATTTCCAATTTGTTAGACCTTGTCAATCTTTGTTAAATCTGAGTTGATGGGGGGGTAGATTGGAGGGAGAGTGAGAACTGCCACCCGTTCTCCTTTCCTCCTCCCACCTCTCCAAGCAGGTAATTTGCCCTCTCCTCATGTCTATGTGCACTTTAGGTGAACTGCCTGATCAAGCTATCCCAAGTGTCAGGCAGATAATTGTGTTCAGCTGTTCAGCATACTTGTGTAGATAGCAGGATACTGTTATTAACCTTTTTTCTATACAAGGCTGAATTCCATGAGTTGTTTGGGGTTGGGGTTTTTTTTAAGTATTTAGAGGGAGGGATAGGTTTGTCTTAATTTCTCGAAAATGGAGATAAATGCTACTGCCCTTCATTTCACCAGTCTGTAGCTTAATTTCTGGGCAGTTTATATTAAAGAGGTTTATAAACAACTCTCTACTTTTTTGTAGTGTTTGAAGGCAGAGGCCAAATCAATGTGTGATATGCAAAAGGTGGAAAGATAAACGCTGTTAGCAGTTTGTTATTGCTGTCTCGGAGTCCCCTGTGAAAGCTGTCCTTTTCCTGCAGAACAGAGGTCTCCTGAGCTACCGCAGGACAGAGGTGCAGGCGTTGCATGCCAGGGATGGGGCCTGGCACACAGTCACACCTTGGCTGCAGACCTGTGCGTAAGACCTGGGAAGAGCTGTGCCACAGCTTTCCTTCCGTCTGGCACCCTGGTTCCTGTGCCAGCTGGTGAGAGGGTTAATGGGGACCCCTCCTTCCTCCAGCAGCACGCTCGCTCAGTTGTAGGGCTTTGCTGCTGTCTCTTTTTCACTTTGGAAACTTTCCTCCACGGGCACTTGGTTGGCAAATTGCTTCTCTGGTGTCTAGGGCAGTTGCAAGACAGCAGCACAGAGCGTGCATGGGCAGATGGAAAAGACAATCAAATCTTCCATTGAGTGCAGGAGTCTGGAAAGGTTTCTGCATGTATCTAAGTATCTGCTGATCAAAAGGTTTGCAAACTGGTAGTACAAAGGAACTGTTATCTCACAGGTGGAAAGTTACAAGCACTTGCAGTAGCCTGCAATCACTTTGCATCAATCTCTTTGGGTGTATTGTGCTGTTGTGGTGATTTAGTAACATGATAACTTCTGGCACTGCTGCAAAAAGACAAACAATCCTCAAGATCAACCTGCGATGATTTGGTATTTTTGTTCAGGCTTTGGTACCGACTGGAAACAGGACTGCTAAGACTCCCTGAATCTTGTTTAATAAAATCACGTAGCGAGGGCATCATGATAATAAATCACACTTGGAAATTGGCCTGCAGAGTACTTGCTGGGTCATGTGGTGTCATATGCCACCACTGTTCCCGGCTTCTTTTTAATTTCCGAAAAGAAGGCGTATAGCAGCAGCTGGAGATAGAGGTGGAATTCATTTAGCTGCTTTGAGGAAGCCACTGCCAGCGAAAAACAGCAGCTTGACAGTCTTGGGTCGTAGAGAGGGGAAAGGGATCCAAGTGACTGGAGATGGTGTAATGAAAAGGAAAAGAACCAAATGATTTGGCAGCGTGTGAAAGAGGTAAGGATGTGGTAGAGAAAGGAGCAGGAAGAGCTGAAATGAAGAACGGGAGTAAACAATGTAATTTAACTTATTCAAAAGGGACAGAATGCTTATTAAAGCTCCGAGAGATGATAAATTAGTGCTTTGCTGCTATTGTTGTTCCAGATAGAGTTGTCATATGGTAATACTGCAGCAGTGAAGGCTGGAGGCTCACGAATTCATAGAGGGGAATGGAAAGTGGGATATATGGTTACATGATTGAAAGTTGGAGTTGATGAGGCAAAACGTGCAGCCCTGATTCAGGAGAGCATCCTTACACACGCATGCTGTGCCTCGGAAGCTGCTGTTACGTGCTGAAGAGGGACAGTTCAAAATGCGTGCTCTGCTGCTATGAGGACGTATCCCACGCTGAGAGCTCTTACCTTAGTTGGGAGGTGCTGTCGAAGCCCTGCTGTAGCTTATGAAACCCTTGTCTGAAATAGCCCCGGAGCTCTCACCTGGAAATGCTCTTTTGCTGTTACTCCTGTGGCAGCACGCAGAATGTCAGAAGATTATTTGAGGCGCTTTGGTTGTGAAGTTTTCCCCTAAGGAATACTGGGCTGGGGGAGGGAATAGCAAAATGATTCTTATCTTACATTACACAGAATCTCTTGCATTACTTACTGTGGCATATTGTTTCCTCCCACAGAGTTCTGCTCAATCGCTTTCAGGAAGAGGCTACTCCGTAAGTCATTTTACAGCTAATTCTTTCACTTCTGTTGATGTTGATTGCAGAGGTTTACACTACCTATTGCATATCCACTGACATGAAAGAAATGCAGAACATAAAAACTAGGGTTAGAGTACAGGACTGTCATGCACCTGGCAGGGGACGGCCCTGATGTGAGAGCGCATTAAGAGTCTGGGGGCTTCATCAATTTAATTTTGTACTTATAGGGAGGGTTTTTTTTGTTGTTTTATAGTGGATTTCAGCTAGCTTGTCACCTCCTGAGAATTAAGACATGAGTGGGGAGAATCTTCAACACCGGTGGGAGGTACCTCCCTCCTCTCCTCCCTCCCCAGTACAGGTTTTCATTTGTGCGTTAAATACAAGAATCAAAGACAAAATCACTCCATTTTAAGAAGAATTGTGACCCTCACCACTGTGAACAGAACAAAAGGTCAATATTCTCTTATTTACAAGCTCTGAGTTATAAAAGAAGCTCCCATGTTTTCAGAGGAGGGTGTTGCTGGTGTTTTCTTCGCAGGAGTGCCATAGGTACCAGTGTTCTAGGGCTGGTGTCACAGGGCCAGGACACGTCTGCATGTGTATGCAATGTAACAGTGATGTTTAACTGACCATTTCTGTTCCCATGTACCTTATCTGTATGTGCAATAATGACACATGGTATAATTATTTGTTTGTTTTGGGTACCTTTGCTGCTAAGCTGTCCAAAAAGGCAGGCACATACACCTTATTGTATATATTAATAAGGAACTAGGAGAGGGTGCGAGTGGTTTAGCAATGTCAACATGAGAATTCCTGGAATCGCGTTATATTTGACTCTCATAACAAACGTATGGTGTGTAAATATCTTTTACAATACCCTAGTTGTTCAGTCAATAAGTCATGTATACCCTTATTGCTAGTGCGAAGGTTGTAAATGAAGGCACGTGCTAATCTTGTATGCAAATCTGAACAAGGATGTCTCAGGCCGGCTAACAATTCCTGCCTACACTTACTGACAATAACTGCTGTTTTCAAGACCTGTGCCATGATAAAGTTTTGCCTTCTAGGTGAATAGTCCCAAACTCTGTTACTTACCAAGAGCTATAACTGCTCACTTTTCATAGACCGGAACAGGGGTGGATTTTATATATTTCAGGAAGTTGACATGGAGACCTGGTACACATTCTTTTTGCTATAATCACATGAATTATTTTCTTTCCATTATTTATATTGTATGTTTAGAGTTGTATGATAGACCCTATGAGCTCCTACCTGGTGCTGTGTGCACAGAGAAAAAATTGCTAGGCAGCGTAGAATTTATGGTCTGATTTCACAGTGACACTGTCGCGTGCTATCATACATACTATCAGAAATTCATAGTAAAGGACTAAGTACATTCTAATCATAAAGCCATTATAAAATAACACATGACTTGAAAAGTCTTACGGTTTTAATGAAATAATGTCACAGATTTTTAGACAGCAATGACACATGTCTTGTAAGTATCCTCCTGTCTAAATCTTTCCAGCATTCCAGGTGAGTATCATTACTTAATTCATTGAGTGATGAGGAATGTTTGCTCCGGGACCAGTCAAGCGCTGCTTCCCATACACATGAACAGTTGGATTCACCTAAGCTTCTAAAGGCAGATGCTGTATCTTCTATTTGTCTGTAAAATGCCATGCATGCCTGTGGCACCACATAAATAATAATGAATCATCTTCACAGATTTTATGACTGAGGGCATGGTTTGGGAATTAAACAATTTCCCACTGGCTATAACATAGGTTGCAAAATCTTAATGGAAAAAGGCCAAAGAATTCTTTGCAGAGTCTCAAGGCCAATAAATCATAGGACTGTTTTCCTCCATTGCTGGCTGTTAAGAAATTTACTTTTGTCTGTCAGAGAAATAATTTTGAGAAAATGTCTAGCAGCTTCTCTGTGCATGTGTGGGGACAAGGTTCTTTTATTTAGCCAACCCATAACTTCTCAAGGGAGGTAAGAGCTTCCTGCATGCCAAGGCAGTATTTTGAGATCATGAGTAGTGTGAACTGGGGTTGCTTTTCCTTATGGGTTGTCATTTTCCCTATTAAACTGCCTTCTGCCTCACCATGTACCAGCTGTTGAGGCTGACCGTCTCCCCAAAGACTCCGATGCTGCTCTAAATTGATTTAGCATAAGGCAGAGACTATCACTTCCAGCTCTGCCAGACCTCACTGGCCCAAACCTGCATTGGAAGCTGATTCTCCCAGGTGGCAGTGAGATGTTCAAACCACCGGTTCAAGGCAACTGGCCCCAAACCAGGGTTGTCCATAATATCTTGTAACAGTTTTCATTTTCTCATGAAAGCAGCTGTATATGAAACACTAAGTCAGTATTTTGGCTCTGCCCCTGTTTACATCAAATAGGTTGTTTGCCAGACATGGTGAAAGCATGACAAAAACTAGTGCTAGCAGGAGGCACAATGGAGACACCGTTCTTGTACTGAGAGCTCCTCCTGATATCTGTGCACGGCTTGTGTTGCAGAAGACTGTCACTGGCAGAATGATGATATATATCGCTACTCGGTGAAGTTCTTGTACTGGGTTTCATAAGCAGCTGTTTAAATACCACAAACTATTTTGTGCGTGTTCATTTTTAATTAGCTCGTTTCGAATCTGCACCCTTCACCATTCACTTGCTTCATCCGTCCTTGCAGGAATGTTTGCTTTCAGAAACATTTGTAGAAAATGGATGTTTTCAGGAAATGTGCATTTGCAAAAAGAGGACTTAAAACCTGTAGTAGTAATCTTGTATGAAAAAATCCAAGTTTTAGTTCAACCAGCTGGGCCGCAGAGGGAAGGCAAGCAAGGCCTGTCTGTGCAGGCTAATGTTGAAAACCTTGGCAAACCACTCGTGTATAAGGTACAGGCTCTGGAGCTAGAGTTAAGAAAAAACTAAATGCAAGTCTATACATAATAATTCCTGAGTGTTGAATATTCCAACAACTTCATTGACTTCAGGCTTCCCATGGAGCGTTAAATGTCTAAATAAGGGCCATGCTTGAAATAAATCTGAAATTCTGGTCTCGTTGAAGTTACCAAATAACCTCTGGTTAACTTCAGCTGCACCTAGATTTAATTTCTACACTTGAAAATTGTAGTCTCAAAAATAGCATTAACAGTGACTTGGCACGTAGTTTCACAGTCTATCTGTAGATATCGCTGACAAAATTTCTTATAAGTCTATTTCCCAAAATAAAGTTTTTAATGGCATTTACTTTTACTTGGATAACATGAGACATATCTATGTCTGTACTGTTTCTGCAAGCTTCTTATCTCATCAGTAGCATGTGTTTCATATCCTTATCTTATTAAATGTATACTTCCGCTGTGCTGAGAAATAGAATGCTAGTTTGTTTATGGAGGCCAATATCTTATTCCCTTTATGATTCAATGGTTACATACGTGTGATAAACTGCCCTAGCTATTTGTCACACTTCCTGCACACAAAAATGAGATTAGTGATTTTAGTCAGAAAGGTCTGTCTGTCCTCGGAGCAGACAAAACAGATTTTCCTTTCGGTAACAGGATGAGAGGCCTGTCTACCTGAAAATGCACTGATTTGTTAAAAAATACTCAGAGAATTAGAAATGAGCTGTATGTTGAGGTTTCTATATATCACTGAAGTTGCCCTGTGGACCATTTTTCAAATTTATTTCTGACAGTTAAGTCAGTTTAGGACCTGACTTCGAAAGTAGTTACAGTGAACGTAAGATCAGTACATACAGTCTGTTATTAATGGCTAAAAAGTTGCAATTGTTTGTAACACTGAGCACATGGTATAGACCAACCCATGCTGCAGTTGAGCTCGACTTAGTTTTGTAGAGAGCACGGAACAGCAGAGAACTGGGAATACGTGGTAGCTTAAAAAAATAAACAAAAAACCTCTTCCAATAAATTATGTAGTTTATTTGTGGAGCATCTGTGCAGCTGTTCCTCTTCTGAAATGGAAGGGGCTAAAATATGGGAGTGAATAAAATAATAAACTTGAAAGCATATGGCAAATGAATAGCCAGTGAACCAACCTGTCTGAGTGTACCTTGGAACAAAAGTACAGGAGGAGGCTGAGATGTCTGTTTGGTTTTATTTGTTCTTAGAAGACTTTTTTTCTTTTTTAAAATAAAAACAGTAACATACCCTTGGCAACAGCGGCAGCTGATTTTTATTCTGAGCTTCTGTAAAATATCAAAGTCTTTGCAGCCTAGTCAAATCCCTGGCAGCTCATCAAATTCTGTTGATTTTACATCTTCCTTGTTGAGCGCCGGAAACCAGTGTCTCAGATAACTTAGACTGCAGCTCATGGATAGAAAGAAACGTGCAGAACACCATCAGGCTTGCAGAGACGCTTGGGTCATCCAGAGTCAGCTCAGCGCTATCTGCAGCCTTCTTTCCCTCTACTTGGTGATGTAGCCTGAGGATGGTTATCTCATTACCCAGATGAAGCTGGAACCTGAGGTGGTACAGGCAAGCACGGAGTAGCCTTTGAGCACCCTGAGCCCTGCTGTACCCCAGAGTCTGCCTGTACCCCAGTCTGCTCCTTCCTGACTGTTTCTCTCAAATGATATTGTTGATTTTTGGAACTGGCTTTGCAGTTGCTAGTGATGATCTTTACAGCCTTCCAGGACTCCTCTCCTGTGCTGTGCACTTGACGGGGCTGTACAGTGGGCTGTCGCCCAACACAGCTGCCCATGACCACCCTACCCCACTCAGTGCTTTGTAGCTCACAGCTATGGGTGCACTTGCCAGGACAGCAAGTACTGAGCTGTAATTCACAGCTTGGAGGTAGTGTCCGGCCCAACCAGCTCAGTGAGAAGGAGGGCAGAGATGAATGACTGCAAAGTGCTAGGTAATCATCAGCCTAGGACCTGTTGACTCTTTGCAGGTTTATATACCCTCATATACCCTGTAAAGTTCTTTTCATGGCCTGTTTTAGTTTTGTGCCAGCGCAGTGCAGTTCTGTGAAACCCTGAAACAGATGGTCCCCGCTAAGGAGGCTGTTCCCACGCCAGAAATCCTCGGTGTGCGCACAAGCAGGTTCACTGTTGCAGTGCAGTGGTTACAGAGGCTTGCTGAAGATCATGCCAGCAGCATTCCCCTGATCCGCTCTGCGCTTCAAGGATGTTCTTGTGCTCTGAGGCTGAGGACCAAATTGTCAGACTCGGAAAAGCACCTTCAGTGGCGTCTTTTCTGTCCAGAGCTCGACTCGGTGCCACTTCTACATGGAGCATGGTCCAAGACCCCAGGTGATGATTATACACCTTACCACCTTTGAGATGGTCATGGAGAAACTGCTGTCCTGAGAAGGATAGATTTCCACATAAAGATCCAACAAGATTATTGCTATGACGCATATAATACTTCTGGCTGGGAGTTCTTGAGCGTGTTTCAGCTCATAGGTGTGGAAGCGTGCTCGGTGACCAGAGGCAGACTTGAACTGTAACTAATGGGGTTTCTCCACCTGCCGATCTGTCATGCAGTAATGAAAAATCTTTCATCTGTAGGTAGGTAACATGTCTTAGTTGGGCCGGAAAATTCAATGTATTTCAGGACTTCGGATAAATTAGCATTTTTCTTTGCCAAAAATCAATATTGGGAACGGGGCTCTTGTTAGGAATCTAAAACTCCTTGAGCTGGAGCCAAAGTTAAATGATAAAAGTGAATTTAATATCTATTTCCTACAATAGCGTGCCTGTGGACTGGCAACATGAGCAAGACTTTCTGGACAAGATTTATGAATAGGGGAGTAATAATTCCAAAATAAGTATCAATCTCATTTTGCCATGATGCCAAGTATAAAAGAGGGACTATAATTGCCTTTTTCTTCTGTACAAGAGAAATAATGGCAGATAGGTCCCCTTCAGGTGGAGCAATACTCTGTCTTCTTTGAAGACAGATATTTGGTTAGAAAAAGAAAAGAAAAAGGGACTATAATAAAGTGATGTGGCCTGTTAGAGTGGTGACAGCACAAAGGATTAAAAAAAATAGAAAAATAATAATATGTGATAGAAACATAAAGAATTTTGAGTGGAATTCTCCCTCTAAGATAGCAGGAATTTTAGAGAGCCAGGAATATAATGGTGGGTGTCAATCCAAAGCATTTAACTTCTGCTGGTTTTCTTTTCACGTGCTCTTAAATAGCCTCACTTTACAAGGCCTGTCCTCACGTTTGAATTCACCTGGACAAGCTGAGTTCACTGAATAAATAGTTTGTTTGCTCTGAGCGCCGTGTGGGATGGAGCCGGGTTGCTGTAAGCCAGCCGAGGAGGTGGCCCCTTGACTCCAGAGGCTGTCCCATAACCCATGAGCTCAAATGCTGTCGAGTAATTAGTGCATATGTTATTCCAGATCTGTGAGAGCTCTTGAGGGTTTTTGAAATGTCCCATGAAAAGCATAAGCAGAAGTACAAACGTAAATAAACTACATACTTCAGCTTTACAAATACCGAAGTCCATGAACTTCCTTACAACACATTTTCCTTTAGAAGTTCCCTTTTCTGAAAGTCTGTTTCTTCTTAGATGACCTCTGCTTTTAATTAGGATGAAAAGTCCCATAAATTTTCACTCATCTCCACAGCCATAAGCACAAAAGGCCTTCTCTGGCAGAATTTCAGTCTGCCTGAACCAGTGGCCTTGGCAGAGGAGCTGCCTCGGAGGCTCCCGGCGCAGCCGTGCCGGCAGCGGTGCCCCTTTGTCCCTGCAGCCAGAGCGGGATGGGATGATGCTGATTTCCATAAACCCCCCAGCTGCAGGGGAAGTGCAGCCAGCTGACACCGCCAGCCCTTGCAAGCCCCTTGAGGGCTGGGGCATATGACTTCTGTGTGATTTTTGCCCATGTTTTTAATCTCCTCTGCCACTGCCCTCAGTTTGGCTTGGGGCGGTGGGGGGGAACAGATCTCTAATCTGACTAGAAAGGCGCTATTGTTATACAGACACATCCCCCAAAATTCCCAGTGCTTCTTGGGTTTTGGGGTAGGATAACCTTGCTGTCACTGGTCTTGCATGCTAAAATGAAGAGTTGTCCTAAATCCATCTTGAATTCACCAGCCTTTCTGGGCCTTTTTGATTAAGAATGTCCTGAGGCATTTGTGTCATATATATGCTGTAGCTTTCTTTGTGTAATAGGGCAAGGTATTTGCTTGTCTGTCTCAGCCGTTTTCACAGTGTCATTTGCTTTCATGGCTGTCTTTCCTTACAATCCATTGCCTTGTTTTAACTTTCTTTCCTTTCCCTTTACCAATACCAACAAAAAGGTGATTAAAACAGATGGTTGATTAGAATCAGGACTACTTACTTGATGAGCACACTGAACAGGGGTTAAGTGTGGGGCCTCTTGGGGGATTTTTGATTTTTCTTTGATCCTCTAGCAGTCTTGTGTAGTGAGAATTGTCAGTGCTAGGGCTTTATACCCGGAGAAAGGGTTAAAATAGGCCATTTCTGAGGGCTGCCGAACCGCGCCGGTGTTTGTTGTGCTGGGTGCTGCGGTAGGTACCTCAGAGGAAATTCACAGGGGGGCAATGGGGGTTTATGCTCTCTTGTTTTATCTTATATCTCAATATGCCCTTGCAGAAACCTGCACCCAAAACCACGGAGTGTAAGGGGAGCAGCAGAGGAAATAACAGCGCCGCTAACTCAGAATGCTGTTGTAGAAATAAAAGACGAACAACGTGTTTTGTTGGCCTTCATAGTAGGTGAACAAGAGAGAACAAGGAAAAGGGATCGAGAACATCAACTTTGTGGGTGCTGTTGGCATCAGAGATCACCATCCGCCATCTTAAAGCATTATAAGATTTAAAATATTTAATTGTGCAGCCCAGTGGAATACCCTGTTGTACTTAGGGACTGATTGCTTCTCAGTCCCAAATGGTTTTCCCTGTGTTAAACTGCAATGAACTGAGCTAGTCTAGAGAGGGTAAGTTATTTGGTGGTAAAACTAGTCACTGCACATCCAGAGTGTAAGGAAGGTTTCCTGTTTGGTTATGGTCTTTACTCATTTTCATCACTTGCATTTTTTCCTTGTCTCTTTTTTTCTTTTTTCATTCTTTTTTTTTTTTTTTTTTAACTGGGATGTGTTCTTAAAGGCGAGAGAGAGCTTCAATTTCTTCCCTGTCCTAACAGAAGACAAAGATGCAACTTTAATTTAACAAAACAACAGATGCAATCCTAAGTCAGATCTCACACCAAAAAAGGTTTGGGTAACATGCTGAAGGTGTGGTGGCTCTGCTGCGAAAACTGCAAATGGGGGGGGAAATCTGCTGTAGGCTGAGGTTTCTCTCTTTCTCGCTTCATGTTTCAGTCTGGCAGCAATGTAGCTGGCTGCTAAAATGTAAATACAGTGGGGCATGTAGCTGTGCCTGCAGTGGAAAGGCAGCACTCCTCCATTCCTGAGCGGGGAGAGAGCAGAGCAGCAGCACCATGCTTACCTCCATAAGAAGGTGGTTCAGGGGGGACCCCAGTGTTCCTGGGCTGCCTTTCTAGAATAGGTTTAGCTCCTGCTGCAAGAGTAAAATCATTGCTGAAGAGACTGGATTTCTCATTGCAGTGCTTGCTTTGCTGGAAGAGAAGGCATTCAGATGGAAACCCAGGCCAGGCATGTGAAATGTTACTTACACAGGGTCAGTGTTTTCACTTCCCACCGCCTTAGCGTTTCAGTGTCGCAGTTCCTTGTGGTCGACTCCAGCCCCAGTCACCATGACTTGCTGGTGATGCTTTAGAAAGGTGTCGTTTCTCCTTTTTATAGCAAATAAATAAATGAAACTGCAGGAGACAACTTCTTACATGATGCAAAAGGACAAACAGCAATTCTGGAAAGCCAGGGAATGCAGGGCAAGGGCAGAAATACAAATGAATCCCTTGTGCGTAACTTGTGTGTGAGATACAAATCATGCAGGGGTAGGAAACCTTTGCGATACCATTTGGCAACTGGTAAGGCCAAGTACTCTGCTTTTTCCTTGGCTCTTTGTTTTATTAAATGACTTGAGGGAGGCAGTGGTGTAATTCTGAAATTCAGGCGTTGCCATACCCAAAAGTTGGTCATTATAAGTCTTGTTTTAAAGCCCGTTGATCAATGAGAGTAATTTCATGGGGAAATTTTTAACTTCCAGTTCGGAATACCCAGCGTTTCAGCTTAGTTTTTAAGTGATTGTAGCTGTTCTCTCATTTTTCAGCTCATCACAGGTCAGGAATTCAAAGGCACTGAGGTTGAGTAAAACAACTGTTCATCACTCTGAGCTCTGCTTTGTTTTTGTGGGAATTGTCTGCTTCTGTAGCACCTTTGGTTTCATTACTTTTTTTAAAGTTTGGTTTACTAACCTGCTCTTGGAACAGATACAACCACCAAAGCTGCTTTTTAATTAGCCCTGTGGTCCATCCGGTGTGTATGTGCTAACATCTTGGCTGTACAATGTACTTCCAATGAAAGGGAACAGTCTGCCATAGAGTCTTGTAACCTTGAGGTCAGTTTTGAGCTCAAAATTGCTTTTGATTATGGTGTTAGAATGTGTCTGAAAAAATAATAAAAAATCCAGCAAGCAGTGGTGGTCCTTACATGGTGCTGCTGAGTTACATGCTCAAATGGTATGACATCTAGATTTTAACAGAATTAACTACTTTATTTACAGATTCTTTCCAGCTGCACTACTGTGCCACTGGTTGTGAATATTCAGAGTTTTGCAACCAGAGTGATGGAAAATTGGCATACGGTCACATCATCGTGGACACGTCTGCAGTGGTTTCTACAGGAATGTAGCCTGATTCATACCTTTACTGCCTGCATTTCGTCTCTATGCTATATGATGGATAAGACTTTGTGTATCTTAACACAGCCTAGATCCGTAGTATCCTGAGGAATTTTCTTGATTGATTAATTCACCACAGGTGTTCTCCAGAAAGCATCGTGAGACTGGCGGTCTTTGAGTAACATGTTAGGACTGTGTAAATGCTAGGTGTTTGCAAAGCTCAATTCATTTTTTTTAGACTGGTAGTTTGCTATCTGTAAGCAAAAAGAAGTTTGGGGGTCGATCCAGAAGCTATTGTATGTGGTTCTCAGGTTTTCTGGACATGGTCATACTAGATGTTTGGATGGTTCATGCTACCCTTGAAATCAGCTAAGCAAAGCAGGACAATTTTTGGACGTATTGTAGCAATTAGAGTGCTGTAGGTGAAGGACGGTATAGACCGCGTAACGTGCTTTTAACTCATGCAGCATCATACTCAGGCCAGTTGGTAATTACCAAAGGAAAACATTGGTACATTGAGGTGGGTAAAACCTGTTTTAATAGATTGATGAGACTGCCGTCAACTGCAGTGGTTAACTGCTTTCTTTTGCCTTGTATCACAATACACTCTACAAATAACTAGAGCGGAGCAAGTGAAAACATAGCTGTTCTCTGTGGGCTTTCACCCTACCTTCAATTGCAGAATGTGGTTTCATGTTTTCTTCAAAATTATTCTTGGTGAACTGATTTCCCTATGTCATCAGATCATTGTGACAGCTATAAGAACTCCAAAAGTGATGTCCCACTGTGTGACCAAAGCCACGTGCCCTTCTTTCTGCCACCTAGTTAAGGACACCAGATGGTGTCAGTGGGGAAATTTCTTACTGACTTCACTAGGTGAGGACTAGGACCTTCAGACTCTGGGCAGCAACAGCTGAAAAGTTAAACTTAATGGGATACTTGTAAGGAACCAAAGATTCAAAAACTGTTTTCAAAATCACTTCGTTAAAATACTTTTCTCTGTAGGCATTCTTCTTGGCAGAATAGAAGCAGGTGTTGACACAAGCATGATTGTAAGGCTCACAATCAAAGTTAGATCAAACCTCCTCTTCCAGTTCACAGAACACATTTTCCCCACTGTATTCACGTTTCTCTTCCAAAGCTGCTTAATAGCATCTAGGCCAAGTAGCACACTGGTTTAAGAGAAAAGAGCTTGAAGCATGAAGATTAGGATATCACAGTGAAGATTCCCGAGGCCACTAAGCACTGTGTAACTGGCAGGCATCGAGTTGTAACGGGTGGAGGGTGGTCACAGACTTCTAAGCATCCTTCCCTCCCCCTAAGGACTTGCTGTTCTCTGAAGAGCCCTAATTCTGTTCATTTGTAGAGAGATGGGGAGGAGGGCAGGAGAGAGTAATAAATGGTCCCTTGAAAACACGAGTCAGTAATACAGGCCACATGACGACCTAGACAGCCTATTTAACTGCAGCCAGTTTCCTGCTGAAAAAAAAAAAGATTCATTTCTAAGAGATTGTGAGAGCACTCGAACAGGAAGCTGCAACTTCACCAAACGGTTTCGGTATCAGTGTGTTATCTGTGGTCATTCCCCTCTACAGCTTGCGGCCAGCTTCTGGTTAGCAGAGAAAGACACTTTGAGCTGAGCTGGCATCAGTTCCCACCTACTTAATCAGTTAAGTTGTGAGCCGTGTGGTTAGCTCAAGTCCTCTGGTTGTCTTGTGGATTGCCAGTGGCAGGAAGGTGGAGATGCATTGAGTGGTTCAGACAGGAATAGCTTGGTTATCTGATGGTCACCCCAGAGACTGATAAAATTATGTGAGCTCTTTTCTGAGAAGACATCAAAAAAGCAGAAACTGTTGTCTCTAACCACCTGAAGAGTTTACAACGTCAAGGGAAATTTTGCTTATCTTAAAAGCCTCAAAACTGTTAACCCGTCTTCACTGCTGCAGACCACAGACCACTCTGTGCACGGAATGAAGCTAGCAGACCGTCACATGCAAAGCTGTAAAATCTTATTGAGGAAACGTTATGGTTCAGATCTTCCAAAATTACTTTGGCACTTCAAAATCGGAGGTGAACAACTTGAAACGTATGAGAGGAATCAGTCTTTTCCGAGGGAATGTGCTCTGTATTTTTAGAAAACTCGGCCTCTTTGAGGCTGTCACATGGTCAGGAGTTTGGGCATGCAAAGTGTTGAGTCACTTCTCGAAATGTAGCCTGTTTGATGAGCCTGGACTTATCTGAAGCCAAAATGATGGTGGCTGTGACATGGGCTTGCAAAGGTTAAAATAGAGAAGGTGGTCATATCCTTGGGACCACTTAAGGCACTTGGTTTGCTTTTGTCATATGTTTTCTGAACAAACCTCAGGATTAGAATGGACAAGCTTCAGAGAGAGACCTTGAGCAAATGAGGTTTTAAATTAGTACTTTCAAAGAGGCCTTGGGCAGGTTGCTCTGAGCCTCAGTGCCTGAGTTTCTCTAGCCTTAAAATGGGGTAGTAGTACTCGTCTCCTGTACGCTGAGATGTACAGATGGAGAGTGGTTTACTGAACATTTACTAAAATAGGTACAGTAGTTCTCAACAGAACTTAATTTTTGTCTTGTGCCTAGGGTATAAGGAGCTCTGTGCTGTCTGTCCCATCTCCCTGTCTGACCATCCCTCTCCTCCAACCAGGCCCCTCAGCTTCTGTCCCCCAGCCGCAGTTTGCAGCCCAGCTCCCCGTGCCGCAGGTGCCCATCCTGGCAGTGGCTGATGTTCTGCAGGTGCTACCAAGCGACCGCAGGAAAGGCCCGGCCTCCCGCTGGAGCAAGGGGCTGGGATGTCTTACATCCGTGGGGGAGAGGCTCCCATGGCCAGTCCAGAGCCCTCGCACCCATTGGGGCCATCCCGCTAGCACTGAGGGCTCTAGCCCCATCCTCACTGCTGGTCTTGGAATAAAAGCAAAGGTAGGCTCGGCAGCAGGGCTCCAGCAGCACAGCCTCACCCTGTATATGCACGTCATCAAAACTTCATACTGAATTCACACAATCTGATGTGTGATTTGTAGCTGTAACGATCATCGTAATGAAATCCTGCTTGTCTGTTGGTTTTGTACAGGTTTTGAAATAAAGCCTACGTGTTTGTAAGGGCATGTGTCTGTACAGGATGCATGTAAGATGCTTTTGTCTGCTTATGTTGCTTGGCTCAGCCTCTGTCAATGACAACCATAACAATCAGTGCATTTTTGACTCAAAGCTATTTCCTTTCCTGGTGCAGATTATGTCTGGTATGCATAACATGTTAATTTAACAAAGCAGTTCTTTTGATACAGCTTTAATTTTTTAACAACAGCTCGGAGGCAATGATGTACAGATTATATAGTGTCAGTTTCCCAATTAAAGTTTTACAGGAAAATACTCTGGTTTTGCTTTAAGCCTGTGTTGAATTCTTCCTTCTGGCACTTGTGCAAATGGAAACTGTGCTATTGCAAAGCATCCATTTGAAACCTTGAAATATTTATTGAGGCTGCATTGAATACTGAAGCAGGAATCTTCCTGTAGGCTTGTTGATGTCTGTCATACGCATATATTTTGTAATTAAATGTCTGGAAGCTTGTGTGTGTGTGTGGTTGGTTTCTTGTGTTTTGTTTTTTTGCAGGTTTTGTTGTTGTTACGCTGTTTTTCCTCAGAATTGTATTTAACACATCCCTTTTAAGAGTTCCTATGAAATCTTAGCCAAGGCAAGACCACATCTTTGATGTATAGCAATGAAGCTCCTACTAATTGTTGTGCAGAACACTGAGGAGGTGGCTAAATTGCTGCCCTTCCTAGAATGCCAGACCCTGTGAAGATCATTCCTGTGGCATAATGTGGCTGTTCGGAGGATGTGGGATGGAGGGCACCTGAAGTGCTTAAAACACTACCCACAAACTAAACAATTTTATATACGAAACTTTTTTTCTTTCCCTCTCTTGCCCCTTCTTCCCAGCCCTTTGTCTTGGATAATATCAGGTCAGTGACTTTTCCTGTTAGTATCACCTGGAAGCAACAGGGACTGACCATATCCAAAACTCTCTGCTGGTCAAGGAGAGCCTGCGACCCAGAGCATGCTCCAGGGAATGTGGCTGTGCGGAGCAGAAGCTGAAACTCGAAGGGCAAAGCAGCGTAGCACTGGCATTAGACAGGACTGGGAGTCATCAGCTCCAGTGACAACAGAACATGCCACCACAAACTGTAGAACTAAATGCCTGACGGCATCTCCCTTGTACCCTGGTCTCTGGTATCCTGGTCACACTCTCAAAGTACTAGCCACTTCTCAGGCCGGCCACAGGCGTGTCCTGGCTCGGAAGAGTCTCACCCACCTGGAAGTTGTGTGATGACCAGAAGAACTGGAGTACCAGATACCTAATTTACATTAGCCTGCAGCCTGCAGCAGCATAAGTTATTGCTTAGATTTGCAAAGAAGCATGGTAGTATGAAGATCTCTGCAACCGCATCTAAATCTACCCATTAGTGGGGAAAGTAAAGCTGCTTTTACTGGATGGCAAGCGTGATCTCCGAACCTGTGATGACCCAGTAGGCTGGGGCTGGGGCAGGCAGCTTCTCTGCCTTCAGAATGTGCTGAGAGTCTGAAATATTCTCCGCTGCCAAAGTGCCAAGGAAGCCACCTGGCCCACTTTGAAACCAAATGCTGCAGTCTCATGTGTTTATTACTTTCCTTGTTTTCTTTCTTTTTCTGTTTCCAACCAATCTCTTTGGATTAGTCCTACTGCTAGATAATTATGACTTTCATGTCTACATCTTTTTCTCAAGTTTGGCTACATTATTTTTGGGCCACTATTTAAGACTTTTATTATTTTTAAAAACATATTGTGTCCTTGTTTGCATATTTGCATTTCAGAACAAACAAACAGTGATATTTCTCACAGTGCATCATTCTTCAAATATTTTTCTTAACAAGCAGAACTTTTTCAGGCATGCCAGAATCAGCTTCATTATGTGAATCCTATTTATGGATCCTATTTAGAGCATTGGAAGGGAGGGAATTAAAGGGGCTGTTTCCACAAACACTGTATCTGGTGCCATGTGAGAAGGTGGGGTAAGAACTGGTTAATATGTCAAGGAAATTACAATAGATCCCTTGAAAAAAGGCCTTTGTTTCTCTCTTTCTTTCTTCTCAATGTTTCTTCTTAAATTCTTTGTGTTATTTCCTTCATCAGACACTGGAACAGAGACCAGACCTAAGCAGAAGGGCAGAAGGCCTGGGGAGCTGGGCTAGGTCTGCAGGATGAGGGGCACCGTAGAGAAATCCTAAGTAGACATTAGACAAGATGAACATACAAACCTCATGTTGCTGCAGTATGACGGCCTCTTGATACATATATGGAAAAAAAATAGGCATTTATGGGGGAAATAAAAGCCAAGGCATTCATTATCAAAACCAAAAGAAATTGATTCTGCAAGAGTGTTTTATTTCAGTGACTTTATTTGTATAATGGCCAATGGTCAATGTAAAGTTAAGCATTTTATCTGAAGGACGTTAGCACAAGCTGACAGTCTGTGCATCGCTGCTGGGCTCCGCTGTGGTCGGCACAGAACACAAGTATTGTGGGCAGCGTAGCCTGTCAGACCCCACTTCATCCCTAAACTCCATAGGTTTTGAAGCACCCTGGGAGAAGAGAGGAACAGCAAACCAACCCAGGGGTTTGGAAAGTGTTTCTGTTGAGTTCCTGAGTAGAATGATGGCCACTGAGCTGCTAGGTTGGCGGGATTGATGTGATAGTTGCCTTTGGAACTAAATGCTAAAATTTGAATAGTATTGCAAATATAAAGGAAATCAGTTCCGCAAAAGCTTCCAGTACTACTGCAGCACGGAATGAGAAAACCAGTGGAAGTTGTTTTAGGCAATGTAGGTTAAATTAAGTGTGTGTGTGTTCAAACATGCACGAAGAGCAATGCAAATGAACTTTAGATTAATCTGGTATTTAGGAAGAAGGGGTTTGGCATGTTTTTAACTAAAGTGTCCACACGCTACCCATCTTGCTGGCCCAAAGTGCTATGACACACTGCGCATCAGCGACTCGGGCTTTAAAGTTTCTGTTCAGGTGGTTGGGTCAGCAATCAAAACAGGCTCATTGGGAAGATCAAAGGGGAGGGCAGGTTCTCAAAAGAGAAAGAAGAATTAGAAGGGCAGTTTGCAGTTTCACATTAATTTTCTTCACTGCTCTACTGGGCAGCCAGGGAAAGTGAGTAGAGGATGATTGCGTGAAGGGATTGAGTAATGTTGAAATGTGCAGAAACAAAGCTGCTGCGGGGGCTGGCGGGGACGGATCATAATCTTCGAGGTGTGCAAATGGTTCAGTGTCTGAACAGCATATTTGGCACCTACTGGTTTTAGGCAGATTTTTTCAGGGGTAAGGAAGGAGGCTTTGGCGTTCTTCGCTCTGTTTTATTTGAGGAATGGAGTGTGAAAGAAAGATCCTCAGTGGGCCTGCTTCCTGCTTCACCTCATGGATGTTTTACACCTGATCTGATCAAAACCTTATCTCTGATCTGTCTTTGCCTTAGGCAAACATCCTTGTGCGGATTCTGTTCAGGTAGCTCTTTACCTCACCGGCCTTGGACAATGAGTGGGAGAACAGTAGGGTTTTTTTCCTCTCTGTCAATGACAGCAGTAGAAGTTGGAGGAATCCCAAGAAAGCCCAATATAACTAGAGAGAGGGTCTTTGCTGGCTAAGCAGGACCACAGCATGGCTTGCGGCTTTACTGAGCGTGGTGTTTTTCACTCACCAGTACCTTCTCAAGTGGATTGATTTTGTCAAGATTTACTTTAAAAGAAATGAATTCTTATCAGTGGTTGTGAAACCTAAGGCAAACGTGTAATCAAAAATAAGCTTACAATGGTTTGATCAAGATCTCATGAACTGGGGTTTTCGGACATTTAAATGTGTTCAATTGCTGTAAGGCACAGGTAGGAAGGATGCCTAAGTAAAGTTGCAGAGCCAGATGTGGAACTTCATGGAGCCTTGCTTTTAGCATTTTCTGATTTCAGACTTGTAGTAATGTGCTTTTAGTATTTTTTGGGTTTCAATTTGGTCCAAGTCTGTTGCCCTTTTACCCAAAACTCCTTTATAATGGTAGGTTTCTCTCATACCTCACTTAAGAGTCTTGCTAGTGGTTTTCAACCTCTTCCAATTTGCAAACACCCTAAGAGAAACATGAGTAAAGTTGCAGAGCCCTGTATTTTGAGTTTGAGGCCATCGTGACCACAGGCTTGCTTTTTCTTAGCTACCTTTTTACAGCTCATTTAAGAAGTACTCAGCAAAGCTGGAGGTCTGACGTCCCAGGGCTGAAAACCAGTAGCTTGATGCCATGGGGCCCTGTTTCTGGCTCCTGCCTTTGTGCACTGCTGTAGCACGAATACCGACTGTGCAAACTAAGTTTTGCAGAAATTTTGTTTGATAAAAGTGTGTACCTTCAGCGTCAGTGCAGACTTGGTGTGTCTATCCTAGTGGGCTTTCTTCCTTCTGACTGGAGTTGGGGTCGGATTCATTTGGATATTGTGGCGGTCTCTGACACCTATTTAATTCTGTGGGAGTGGGATTTTTGTGACACCACAGTGCCGTGAGAGTTGTAAATGATCCCGTTACTCGAGCAGACTTTATAATTTTGTTGGAAAAATTGCTTTCCAGTGAAACTCAGCCTGAAAGTTAACGTGTTCATTAGTCACTGAAGTGGCCTACAGTAGTACAACTTGCAGATTATTTTACAATGCGTACTTTTCTGGTTGCTTGCACAAATGTAATACAAAAGTTGCTTTTATATTAATCTTTAAAGTTGCAGCCTTGAATGCTTATAATTTCGGCATCCTGAATGTTAACCAACAAAGGAAGCATGGTTTTGTGTTCAAAGCCAGGAGGAGGAGACAGAAGGTCTGTGTTGTATTCCCAGCCCTCCTATAATCTTGCTCTGCGATCTCGGGCATGCTGTTTGCTGTGCCTTGGTTAACTCATGAGTGGGGCGGGCAGACCTTCAGGGTGCATTGACAGGCCCAGTTGTGTGAAGGCTTTCATGGTCCATGGGATCTGCTGGTGGAAAAAAATGTAATGTTGTTCAGAGTGCAGGAATCCGTGGATTTCAGAAGTTCCCCCAACGGTTAAAATGGCATTTCTTCCACTTCTATCCAGGGCTGGCATCTGCCGTGAACACCTTCAATATTACTTTCCTCCTGTTATATTTTTATATTTTGCACATAGGGGCTCAAGGAGACAGGGAATTTCGGAATCGGTACAAGCACAGGCAATGGTTTGTCCTTGAATCCTGCCTGTTCCTCTTGGGTATCCCAAAGTGTAAGGTTACCTCTTCCCGAAAAGTTCCTGCAGAAGCCTGGCATGTTGTGTTACAGATGGCCCCTTATTAACTCTGAATTTCCCCAGTTTCTTTGCTTTTCCAGGTTTGAGTTAGACAGCTTGATGTTACTTCAGAGCCCTCCTTTTGATGGCTGGAAACGATAATAGCCTGTGTCATCTGCCCTTTAGATGGAAGGGTTATGCCTCGTCCTTTATTCCTCGGCTCTCCCTACAAAACCCGTCCCACAATGCACCCGAGCTGCTCGCAGGTGTTCCCGTGGATCTGCCCTCTCACATGCACCGCAAATTAGTAACAGAAGCTAATGGCCCAGCATGCGGCCATCAAAGGGCTGACAATTCCAGCCTTTCCAAAGGGCCCTTTATGTCAAAGCCCCCCACGAGACCTGTCCGGCTGAAAAGACTATTTGTCTGTCCCTGTGTGCGGGCCTGCTGCAGCACCGCGGCCGGCTGCTGGCCTCACGCTGCGCCCCTGACTGTTGCTGCTAGCAACAGCTAAAAATCACTGTTAACCACAGCGGGGCCCACAGCACATCAATCATCTGGCCCAGATAAAGGCCTCGGGCCTTTGGCCCTATCCTTCGGTTGTTTCTAAATAATTTCCAGTGGCTGAGCATGCTATGGTGTAGGCTGGGTAATTCAGTCCAGAAAACTTCATTTCACTAAAAATGCTTTGATTCTTTTTTTTTTTTTTTTTTTTAAAGACTGTTATTGTTCAAATAGATGTTTGTTTCGAAAGGGGGAATTTAACTGATGAAAGGGATGCCGTGAAAGTTCAGAGTGAGAATAATAAATAAAACTGTGTGGTTAAATGTAAAGTACAACCAAACGGGCAGCGAAAAGAATTAGCATTTACCAGGAGCAACAAAGCAACTTCACACTTTAGAAGAAGCCTGTCTCGGCTTCAGCATCGTTCAGCTTCCTGAATTTATCTATATTTAAATAGAGATTAATCTTTATATATGGATAACATAATTTCCACCACACCTTTATTAAAGAGATTTATAGCTGGGTATCAAATTACACTTTTAATACAGCCTAGTTGATTTTTTGGTAGCAGCAAATCATATTTGTAACTCGGAATAACTAAACAAATTTGACAGTAGCAAATTTTCTCCTTGACACAGCTAATTCTTCATCCTGTCTTAATGTTCTGCTGTAAAGCCATAAGAAATTGTGATGCTTAGAGCCTGACAGTCATAGGTTTTGTTCTTGCCACTTAGCAATCCTTCAAAGAAGGAACCATTGCAATTTAAATTGAGGGACATCACAGGCTCGACAGCAAGGAAACGCTCTCTGTACATAAGCCCTGGTTTGCAATCTTGGTGGCTTGTGCTGTAAGGATAGGGTAGGTAGGATATACCGGAATATTGAAGGTAATATCAAGCATTAGGTTGCAAATAAAATCTCCGTGGAAACCCTAAAAATTAAATCTCAGTCAGCCTGCCTTCTGCACAAGCATCTTTGCATACTAATTGCGTGGGCCTTTGTATTATTGTAGATACTAATTACCACTAGTTCTCAGTGGGAATTGGACACCTAATTCTCTAATGCTGCTTTTAACCTCCCAGCTTACAAGCCTTGCATTTCAAGGCACCTCGATCCTGCTGGTATCTTCCAAGTACAGGCTTGATCCAGCACATGTGCACTGCTGCTGTTTAGGTGGTGAAGAATCTTACAAAATTTTGCAGCGTAGGCAACATTTCTTGGTTAGATACGATCATGGACTTCAACAACAGCTGGAAAGGCTGGCCGAACAGCGATTCCTCTTGGGTCTGCTGGAGTCATAACACAGAAGTGGGTTTACTTTACCTTCTTACTGCTCATATGGCTATGCTTAAGCTACAAGGGACAATTAAAAAGGGTTAAATTCTCACCTGACTGGTATTAATGGGAGCTGAGCCTTTCCTTTCAGCTGGACAGGACTTCATCCAAAGTGCCCTAACAAAGCCCTGAGCTTCTGAAATATGGCTTGCTGCTTTGTGGAACCTGGTATGTATTTCATACTTCACTAGATGAGTATGATACACGTGAAGAATTTTAGAAGTTTTCTGTAGAAACAAGGGAGACATTACCCTGACAAGATATACCTGTGCAGTATGTCCTTCGGTATCTTCTCTGAAAACAAACCAAATTTTAAGATTGATCCTGATGGATTTTGAAATAGGCAACAATAAAATATTTTTCAGCCAGCAAGGTCACTGTAAATGTTGGCATTGGATCTGGATGATGTGCCACTACCCTGTTTCCCCTTCTGCCTTTTTTCTTTTTTTTTTTTAACTCCTATATAATGTTGCCTAAGAAATAACGCAGGGAATGACAGAGAAGGGTAGGCTTAAATAACCCTGCGGGTGCTTATCTTCCTTGGCATTAACTTCATATCCACATTCATTATATGAATGGGCCAGGGAAACTGTTTCTGTGACAAATTGGAGTGCAGGGTAGGTTGAACAGACTCGGTTCAATTTTGGGTAATGGTATACAGTAATCTATATGGCGATGCGCAATGCATGGTGTAGTCCCTCATTTAGAGAAGTTTGAATGCATAAAGCCCTATAAGAAACACTGTGATAACTCAGTTTCTTATTTTTAGGAAGAGTTGCAGCGCATACAATTAGCTCCTCCATTCTCTCCCCTGCCTTCCTTTAATAACACAAGTAGAGCTTCCCTCCATCTCTAATGCTGCCTTGTCAGGGTTGAACTTTCAACATAGCTGCAGTTGCGAGGAGGATGGGGAAGGCGAGAGACATCCTCAGGTGGGAGATCGACTGGCACGTTGACATAACCATTATTATTCTGTGGCAGACAGGATGGGTTACTCTTCCATCGCACCGTTGCGTGCATATATCAGACAAAAGACAGTTTCGATTTGAATGGGAGGATGAGTGGAGTTGGTACTTTGCTGCAAGCCATGTGATGCTTAGGCAGAGGGGCCTCCAGAATCTTAACTAACACGTCTCATCCTTGCTATACAGCATGGCTAGTATTTTGCTGAAAGGTTGCTTGTGGAAAATGTAACGGCACTTGTTGATAAATGTTCTTCGTGCTAATTGACCACTGTGTTTGCAGACAGATGCACTGACCTAGAGCTTCCCACGTGCTCGTGCAAATCCCTGAGATGGGCTAATTAACTTCTCCATCTTAATTTCCATGGCAAAACCCTCTAAACAGAGTTATGCAAAACAAGTGAAAGAAAACATTGGGCCACAAGGAGGAGGAGACCCAGGTTGCATATAATTTGTGTGTTAAGAAATAGCCAATACTGGATACCTTCCTTCAGTGGGAAGACACAAAATTTCCTCTTTAATGGGTAGATGAGAGTGCAATAAACAGTGAGGAATGATCAGAAAGTCAAGATGTCATTTCCCCTACCGATTTTTAGATGATGTAATTTTATGGAATTGAGTCTCTCAATTCTTTAGTAATAAATGGCATTTTTAAAATTTTATTTGCCCTCAGTAAGCTGATAGCAGTAGTTTTAATCTGGACTTAGCGTGGGGTCTTTTTCAGGCCAAATCTAGCAGATGTTAATCTTGGAAATAGTTCCTCTGAAGCTGAACAAATCACTCAGGTGAGCAAACGGAGTAAACACTCACCTGAACTCAGGAAGCTGTCATGCCTTGCTATCTAAAGGCATCCTCCAGTTGCTCGTTGCAGGCCACGCAGGCTCTTCACTTCGCAGGGGTTTGGATCACATCTGAGGTCTGCAACTGTAAACAGTCATGAGGCGTTGAACAAATGGCATTTCCTGTTCAAGTCTGAGCTTTTAAGCAAGACAAATGCTCTGTGATACTGGAAAAAAACACGTTATCCTTGTGCCTTAATAGCATGCCATTCCTTGGGATGGAAGAAATGCCCTTTTTGTAGAACTCAGAAAATATAAGACACTTTCTTGGTGTTCCATGCAAACCAGGCTGTGACTTTTGAACAGCACTGTGAGTTATAAACAGCAGCTAACATGCTGACACAATCTGTTACTCGCAGACCTGTTGTAAATGCCCCTCAAAAGTCTGCTCTTGACACCCGCCCTGTATCAGTTCTGTTTATTTTTCATATACGTTGTACTGTCAAAAGGGAGTCCAGAGCCAGTCCCCTTCAGGGATCCCTCTAAAAGCCGCTTCTAGACATCAGCAAAACCAGAAAGCTTCACCCTGCTTGTTAGGGCTTGTCTGATAGGGACATTATAGGAGTAATTTTAATCACAGTGACCACTGCTAGGCAGGGGGAGGTTTACTTTAATTTTTTTAATTAGATACAGATCTGCTGGCAACATTTTCTTCCATTTGTGTTAAATTGATGCCTGACTTGACCTAAATGGTTCATAACTGTCATAACTTTCCGGTGTTACTGCCTTAGTTTAATGGTGTCCACTGGTTATTGTACACCGTGCATTACCCTATCGATCACCATCCTGCTCGGTGTTTCTAATTACATGAGAGGATGAGACGACATTGTTGTACCTGGCATCCTTCCAATACGGGCGTGCTAACGTTGCAGCCTGTCTTGCCATTTCTTGAACGTGGCGTTGATCCCACCACCTTGTGTGTTTAAATTATTGCTAAATTGCAGTGTTTTGAAGCCACGGGAATATTGCTTAAAGAACTCTTCTCATAAAACAGCTCATTAATATGTGTGCTATTCAGGGTTTGCCAAAAGTTTTGTGGTCTGTCTTGCCTCCTCCGCTCTTCACTCCTCTCTGCCATCAAAATGTCTGCAGGAAAGTGTGGGCAAAATTGATTCCCCTGTGGCTGTTTCAAACTACACAGTTCGGGCTCATCCTTTGATCCCTCCTCATGACTTTATTTCATTATCCCTTAAGTATAAGGAGGAAAGTTAATGACATCATAAAAACTAGAACTCTATAAAAGATGTTTCTGCTGATTTACTGCCAATGTACTAGCAGCATGTCATATAACTGCCCATTAAAGATGGTGAGTTGCTCTCCTGCCTGCAGCTTTCCTTATCACCAGCCCTTTTATTTATGACCAGATTATAGGGATTGGGTGTGCACAGTAAAACATAAAACTTATTTTTATCATGCATATAATTAACCCTTTAATTATGGAATTAAGTTGCATCCATCCTCCTTTTTTATTTAAAAAAGTATTACAAATATTCCTGTTTGTCTTCAAAGAGCTTAATGTGTTGCTGAGAGAATGCAGCTTGTGGTTTCTGGTTATACCATATCTGTCTTTCCCTTTCCAAGTGTTACCTAAACAATTCTGGTCAGTGGAGAGACCGAGAGAGAAAGTTTAAGCTTCCTTACTTACTTAGATAAACAAAATCAAATTTTTCCTGTTCAAGGAAGTTGAATTTGGTCTGTGGAAACGCTGGTGTTCTTGCTTGCCTGCTTACACTTCTGGCTCTTTATACATCCTTGCTCCAGCCCCTTAGGATACACAGTCAGCTTGGGAAGTAATTATTTGAGACCACATTTCCCATCACAGAATCCATCACCGCTCTCACTTCAATGGCCAATTTGTCAGGTCGTGCGACTTTTGGCTCTTGCTTTGTGCAGGGTAACGTGTGTACTTCTGCAATGCCTCCCCACTGGACTCGGTGCCTGCTGTTTGCCAAAAAAGCTTGTCTTTTTGGCTACCAGTAATGACTGTGAATGCCAAACACCCCCTCCCTCTCACCTTCAACTCTAGATGCTTCAAGAAAGCTTCCCGTTCTGAAAGCAAGCCTTCTCTTAAAGTATCTTGTGTTCTAGACAGGGGTGGGGGGAAGGCTGGGTGTTCAAAGTGATTCATTGCTCCTGAGAACCTTGGCCAGTGAAGATACTTGTTTAAAATTAATCATGTTCCTTGTGCATCAGGCATCTTCTATTAACGCAATCGTAATGGTTTGTTTGCTTGATACTGGCATTGGATCTCAGTTTTGGGAATGCACTATGATCAACTTTATACATTATTAAAAGCCGTTTGTCTTTTTGTCTTTTATCCAGTTGGTTGTTCTGATTTCATTTTGCTGATCATGAATTGCTGACAAAGCATAGGCATTCCTCAAGTGAAAAGCAAGAACAAAGCTTTCTGTTCATACCATTTCTATTAGCCAGGCTTTATATTAATACCTACGTTGTTCTTGAGAATGTCTAAGAAAAAATGTTCTTTAATAGCTGTTTTCCTGGGGTTTTCCGTGGCTGTAGTATGAATTTAGGATTTCCATGTGCAGTGCTGATAGGCCGTCCTAAGGAGACGATAGCGAGAGGGACGCTGTGCCGGCTACGCGTTTGTCACTTGTCACAACTGGGAAAATCTCTCTGATAGTTTCAATTGTTTTGAGCTGGTTTCCTCCCCCTCCTTCCAGGAAAGAGAGGGAAATGTGATGTATGATTGCATAAGCTTGTTTTTACTTCTGTGAGTGATGGAATAGGAGAAGTTCCAAATGAGGAAGTCATAAAGAAAAATAATAAAGGAAGGAAGCAATGAATTAAACTCCTAGTGCTTTGTTGTACGGCTGTGATTTATAAAGAGGTATTTATTTATTTCTTACAGAAGGAATTCGATCTCTGCATAGAGTAAGACAAATAATAATAATGTTTAAAAATAAAGTATCGTAGTGTCCATACTGGACCCTGGCTGCCTGTGATCAGCTCACATTCATTTTATTTAAGATACAGTAGATGTCTCTACACTGACAAGAGCACTGATGCTGAGAGTCTAGGCAATAGACAATGGGTTTATTTTTGGTATGTCCCCATTTCATGAGGAGTAAAGAATAGCAACTGTTCTGAGGGAAAGGTATTGAGCATGAAATAAATTCTTAATTACAAAACTGTTTTAGTTTATCTGATGGCTTTAAATGATGCACTACAACTCACTTGCCTTTGAGGCAAACCTTGGTACTTGTGTAGCTCCATAATAGGTGGGTGTTCAAAATGAACGGAGACTTCCCAGGTCCCTGGATGTCTAAGCCTGGGATTCAGAACCAGCTGAACAGGTGAAGAAAGCCTTTTGCATGAACCTGTCTTTACATACTGGTTTTAAGGGTGATGGTATCTCAGTTTGTTGGCTTAATAAGAAAAGGCCTTCTACCATCATGAAGGTTAGATATTCCATGTATGCATTGGACCAGGTATTCCAGGAGCTCCCCTCCCCCTTGTCTGGGCTTCCAAAGATCCTGTGCTCTATGAAAGCTTAATTAATTAATGAGTAATCAGTTCTCGGCTCTAGGGTATCAATTTGAAGGAAAAATTGATTTTCAAACGCAAATGTCTTAGACTATTTATATTCTGAAACTACTGTGCATGTCATAGTCCTATTTAGAAAAGTGTCCAACTCCACTCAAGGGCAGGCAGCCTGAGGAATAAATTAATTCTTACCCATCAGAGGATGAGTATTACAGAGAAGCTTCGAATATCAGTGTGCTAGTGAGAAGGAAGCTTGGGATTCTCATACCTGAATCAAAATTGGCCAAGTATTTAAAATGCACATTTCATTGCTGCCAGACATTTACCTAGCATGAACATTAATAGGATGAGAGGGAAAAAAATTAGACGTTCAACAATAATTCGAAGTTCTCTGTTTATAACGTGAGAAATCATCAATTAATTCCATACCTGGAATAAAACATGCCCTAAGGCCTACCATCTGCCCACATTTAAACCTGAAGATAATAGATTTGGAAGAGAAGTTTGTAATTATTTGCTAGGTGGTTCTGATTAATTTACAAGGAAAATTGCTAATACCAATAGTGTATTACCCTGGGGCCAAGTGGAAATCACAATATTGCAGAAAGGGATAACATGTAAATGATGGCTTGTGCGTTATCTGTTAGGCTGATTGGACAGTCTGATTATTTTTCTTAAGCCACTAATGGATGCATATGAGATTAGAGTGTGCTTTGGACAACATGACTATAATTCTCACCTAACAGGCTGTAGAAAATAGGAAGTAAATACACCCCAGTGGCATTCTTAGAAATTAAAAATGCTAAAGGCTAGATTATGAAATTATAATAGATTTACACCAGCATGACTGAGATCAGAATCTTGCCTGTAGCACTGGAAAATACATTTATGGAGTGATCTATACTAGAAGCCTTGGAAATTATCATATAGGGAATGCATGTGAACAGTCATCTTTGGCAAATACCCTGTGTGCTTTAAAGACATGCTGAAAAAGCCAGTGTAGAGTCTTGCATTAAATTCAAGCCGAAACAGACTTTACTGGCCTATAGCCCAGTGAGTATGGAAGAAGATAATTTATCTGGAACTCTGAAATATTTGGGTTTGGCTGCTACTTACTTGCATTGGAGAACACTGTGGACCTTCTGTGCACCATTGCAGTTAAGGGCAATGCAGTTAAGCTGCATGATTAAAGACTGACCTTTAAAAAGAGTGAGGGTTCTACGTTGCCAAGGTACAACTGGTGGAGCAAACAGCATGTGTAACATATGTAGTCCTACGATAACAGCAGAAAATGGTAAGGTGAACCAGAAAACCCTGTCTCCATGGCTGCTGGCCAGCGTCACTCCCATTGCCTTTGCTGTTTCTCCAGTTCTCTTCTGCTCTTATGTGGTTCACTCAGTGGTAGCAAAAGCCAAGTGGAAAAGGATCCCTAAAGGATTATAGGTGGGTTTTTAAATTTGGGTAAAACTGCCTGCCTCATCCATTTAAAAGAGCAACAACCACCCAAACAGCACCTCCTGCCCTGTGACATGCTCTCTGCCCATGTGGATTTACCAAGAACATGTCTCCCTGCAGCTCTTCATCCCCTGTTGTCTGTGCGTCCTCCACCTCCTCCCCTCCCAAATAAAATCTCAGCACAGCACTCCATATAAAAAAAAAAAAAAGAAGAAACATAAGCAAATCATTACCAATAAGGTGTTCGTTGCTTGGGGACGGAGATTGTAAGCAGTAGGCTTGCTATTTCTTTTCTATGATCTTTGTGCTGGCTCATACTTAAATGCTCTAGGGATCATTAGCCTTAGATGTTATCAGTTGATGCCTAACAACTGTATCTCATATATCGTTTCAGAGACTGTAAATTTTCACTTAATGGAAAAAAATGTCACACGTATGTATAACAGAAGGTTTGAGGCTTTATGCTGGTATCGAGCAAATAGGTCTGAGGTTCACCTTCATGTGATAGTTAAACCATTCCTCTCCCTCTCTGAAACATGATGTAATTTGATGCAGCCAGTGAGACACCCACGTTCAGAGCGCGGGATGGCTGGACATAGATCACAGCAATGGTTAGAAGCAGATTCCAGTCTTCTCCAAATCTCCCTTTAAATGCAGTCATGAGACCTCTGCACCATGGTAGGGTGAAATCACACCTGCCAGATGAGGTGTGCATTAGATTTTGAAATTCCCCTGTTAAAAACCTAATGGGTTTTGTTTTCATTTACACAGAATGTTCTTGTGTTCTGAAATGCAACACCTTTGTGACCTGTTTTCAGTAAATAACAGCTCTTGTGCAGAAGCTCCTGCCATATGCAGGAGAAATAATATTACTCTGAGCAACATTTTTGCTGGATATAAAAATCACCAGCTTCGAAGGAACACAGTAAAAATGTAAGGCCTTGGTGCTCATTTTCAAAGTGACATCTTGTCCCATACCTTCAAGATCATATGGCATTCAAATAAAATAGTAAACATACCCAGTGTGTTCAGTAAAAACACAAAATAAATGTTTCCTTCAGCAATGGAGCACTTCACTAATTTTTTTATTGTAAGTGATAATTGTAATTGTCGTGTTATCCTAGAAGATACAAGCGATTATTGTCTTAATATAAAATACAGGTCCTTGTACGTCACTGAGACAATCTCATGTAGCTGGGGCTGAGCTGGGAAGCAGAGCATGTTGGATCCTTATGCTCAGCAGCTTGTATGCATACCCTTGTGACTGGCGACTTATACAGCATCTCCCTCAATTTCATCAGACCAAATAAGTTACGAGTCTTTAGCCTCCAACAGCCTGCTGCATTTTTACAGGGAAGAGGTATCAGTCGTAACAGAGGAAACAACAGATTGGAATAGGTTCTTGTTTTCCTTTTCTGTTTCCCCATCTTGTGTTTTCTCTCTCATTGTCGAACTTTCCCTTACCTCATCCCTTCTGCTGTGAGCTCTCCTAGCTGCCACTCATCTTTAAATAGTCTTGATAACTTGCAGTATCATTTTTGTGCTGGTGGATTGTTGCCATACGCCAGTGCAAGTTGTCAGCGAGCATCTGAAGGCGTCAGTCGATCCTCTCTTCCCTGAGTCCTGCTGCTGTGTGAGCCAGAAAGCGTGCCCGGCTGCCCCTGCCTTCCCCCGCGACGAAGCTTTGTCCAGGCTGAGCATGCTCTTGGGATGTAGCTGGTGGGCAGGTACAACCATGCTGGTATCAGACCTTGCAGCGATGCTGGCAGGGATCTGGGCAAGAATTTATCTCCGTGGTCAAGCACCTAATTTAGAGGAGAACCAGTGAACCAGCAAGAGGAGAGGCCTTGGCAGTGTGCAGTGACAGGCTCCAGGGTGCAGGGCTGTCCCCGTGCTGTGGGTAGGGCCATCAGCTCTCCAGGCTCCTCCTCACTCCCCATCACGGCTGCAGTGCAAGGGAATTGCATCTGCCTGGCAAAATGCTTGGAAGATGAGTGCTGCGAGAGGGCGTCAGGTCTGTCTCATTCTGCATGAAGTTCGGCAGTGGGTTGGGTAATGATTTCCCCTGATCTAATTGTTCAGACAACTGTCTACTTACCATCAGGATTTACCAAGTTTTTGTTGAAGCTAAGCAGGCATATGCTCTTTGCCACTGTCACGGTGTCAGGAAAGTTGCAGACACTTCATTTCCAACGCTTCCTTTTATTGTCCAAAAACTGTTCTGGAGAAACTGGAAAGGGCTACCTGCCAGTTGCTTTGTCTTGCCTGGATCCGCTTAGTTACGCTTCAGCCCTTCATTTTCAGAGAGTTTTATCTGAGCATAATGTAAATTTTTTTTTTCCTCTGGTTACTTTTTAATTAATATCCTATAACTGCTTCAAACTGGAAAGTGTTTTTTGATTTCTCTTTTATTGGATAATTTTAATTATTCACACCATTGACTTCATTAAGTTAAAACACCTTAATATTATGTGTGAAACCATGATCTTTGGAACAAGAGAAAAATTCTTCCCATTTTTTTGGAAGCAAAAAGACTAAAGAGCCACCAAAGCCAAGCGTCCCTGCTGCTAAGTTACCCCGTGCTCTGCCATGTCCTGATGGGTGATGCCCACAGTCTTCCCTCCTCTGCACTGACCCGGAGGATTAAATACAAATTGACATTACATTAGTTGCTGCTTCTGTTTGTACTTTTTCATTTCTGTTCCGTAGCTATGAGACTAAAATAAGGTGTTGATAGACACAAAAGGAGATATTGGAAGCCGTGTGGCGAGTTTGCTGCATGATTATTGATGTCCATCATCCCATGGCATCCTGAAATGCCGGTCACTGAAAGATCTTTGCTTTAGCAAAACACTTCTAGCTTTCAAACTCAGGCATCTTTTTCTTAATACAGAAAGTTTGTGTCTCTGTTATGTCTCACAGTGTCAAAAATGCAAATCTTCTGACTAGCAGAATCATAACCTCCTGCCTCTTGTTGTGAAAGTCACATTGTTGGCAATATTGCAAATGAAAACAGGAAAATATGGTATGAAGGAGCATTGTTCCAGCAACTTCAGTGCTCCTTCAGTTGGATTTATTTAGACTTTGCCTGTGGATTTGGTTATTTTCAAGTTCCTGTTGTTTTTAGTAATTATGTTTATTGTGGCAGTCTGGAAGGATCACACTTGCATTAAGTGCTGAGCCCTGTGTTGTTTAGGACTCTATTGTCCTATTCAGTTCTGCTTTACTTCAGCCACTGGTTGTCCTGTTGTTTTTCAAACTGGCTGCCAAAGCCATTAGCACCTTTAAATAATTGTTTGTATAGGTGCTTATCATTATAGAAGTACCAGCATCTCCTCTTTTTGTGCCAGTGCAGATGGGGCACAGATGAGATGTTAAAATCAGTGTCATCCAGGAACCAAATAATCTCTGGTCCACGCCAAATCCAGTGCAGAAGCGATGGCTCAGCGCAGTTGGGTGCATCTAGGTGGATGTGCACCAAGCGGACAGCTTCATTTCTGCCAGCGGTGGAAGGGCTGAAGCCAACGGTTGTGGTCCCGTCCGGCTGTGGGCGAGGTGCGTGGTGGTGGCAGGGCTCTCCTGCAGGCGGGAGAGCAGAGGGTCACGGTCCCACGTCTGCCAGGCGAGCTGCCCTTCTCCCTCAGTCGTCTAGGGGCCCTCTCCGAGAGCCATGTGCGCTATTTCAGAAACGGGCATCTTAGTTTAACTGCAGCGCTGTGTCGGTAGATAATCATCGTGTAGTACAGCTATATATTCTCACAGTTATCTATTCTGACTAAGTAGATTAAAATGTTTTTTCAAAAGTGATGGTGGGAGCGCCTGTCTTCAGTAGATGGGTTTTGTCTTTTGAAGTGAAATAAAACTGAGAGCTGCAAATTGCCTGTTAGTCATATAACAGGTCTGGTGCTAGGTCCTGCGCCCTGAAATCCTTTATCAACCAGGACAAGAAAATTAGACTTCCAAGCTAATTTGACATTTAAAAATACATATAAACAGCCAAGAAAGTATGTCCAAATCGATCCTTGAAAAGTGTGTTTTGAACTACAGAACATTTCTATCCTCGCAGAATGATAGTTAAAACATTGCTGTTAAAGCAGTAAACGGAAATTTCAGTCGCCTGTCAAAACAAGCAGCACTTTCCTTCTGCCGAGTGTACGATGCCGAACAATAGGCAGCACCTTTCAAAACGGCTTCCTCATTATACAGTCAGGTTTCTAATGTAATCTTTTCATCCACGAATAGTGTATTATTTCTCCATAATACTTTATAATAAGTGGACATTAAATTAATGCTACATGACAATGGAATTCCTGCGGAGTTATGTACTACCCTGAGACAAGTGCCAAAGGAATTTGGTATGATTAAAAGGAGACAGTGGAAGTGGAAGGAGGGGGGTACCGATGGCTTATGGCAGGCACCTGAACTGAGCTGAGACTAACAGGACTGTTCGAGGGTTGCAAGCCTGAGGGAGGGCTAAGAAAATCCACAAGCCCAAACCTGAACTCAAACCATAAATGTCAGGACTTGTTTTCTGGCTCAGGTTATTGGAAAAATTACTAATATTCTTTGTTACATTCTTGCGACATTAATCATTAAAATACCTCTTTGTCTTAATTGCGAGCAGGATGCTCATGTGAATTTGGCTCTGTGGATCAGAGCTGTGGGTATCTGTAGCCGAGGGGAGAATTTGGTCCTGTGTGCCATGTCACCTGGGCACCGTTGCCATGACAGGTGACTTCAGTGCCCTTCAGTGCTAGCGCTGGGCCTTGTTCCACCACGTTTGCTGCCCGCGTTATCCCAGTGTGCCCCATCCTGCCGAGCAATCCCACCCAGGGCCTAGCATGGGCAGTGCACAGCCTCGGCTCCGTGCGATGGAAATGCCACCTTGGTAGGCTGCAGCATTGGTCTTTGATTTTCATGCACTTTGAACCAAAAAGGAGAGGAGAAAATCATAGTTGTCTGATGTCCATAGGGAAATCACATTAATTCCTTAGGACATCTGTGATGGGGCTGCACATAAAACCTTTGCTTTCCTCCCTTTCCTCCTATCCAGGGTGCTGAGTTGCAGCATCCTGATGAAATATATTTTTAAGAGGAAATAATAACCAGGCATGAAGAAGAAAGAGCAGCAGCATTTGCTGTTGTCTTGAACACGATGGAGTCCCTTGGGCTTTATGGCTGGAGAGGATAGGAAGAAAAACTTGTGTTCGTCTCTTCCAGACAAAGCTGAATTACAAGTAACGGAGAGTCCTATCTCTCTCCATTCCCATTGCCCATCCCATTGTGCTGCCTCTGAAAGTACCAATTTTAATCCAAGTGAGGACTCAAGAGCAGCATATTCATGAAAAAAATAATAGATGTCTTTGTCATGAGTATTATTAACAGTCAGTGGCAGTCAGTAGACGTTTTTCTTGTATGCTACAAAGCAGCAGCAGATAGTTAACAGAGCAAGCATGCTGTATCATCATCCCTGCAGAGAACAGAAGTAGCAGACAGTTTCCTCCCTTCATGGCAAACAGCCTGTAAATGAAATCTTCTCTCTGAAGACATAGGAGAGGCCAGATGGGAGAGGAAACCTAACCTGGAGTGTAAAAGCGGCATCCTGCTGCTGACTTCTTGGAAGACAACAAACAGTCAGAGGCAGCCTTTGACCAGCTCGGTTGGTGGTAGGTGCTGATGAATAATTGGGCAAAAGGCAGTGAGTGCTGCTGTTTCATGCCACCAAGACATATTTCAGTCTGAAGCAGGAGCCATTTTCTCCTTGGTGCAGCAAGAGCCGTGTATTCCAGTGAGCATCCTTTTCTCTCCTGGGGCTGCAGTGCCAGTGGCCCCAGGGGAAGCTGCAAGGTTCATCCTTTCCACTAAAGAAAGCAAGAGTTGAATAGTTCAGTCCAGGGAACTGCAGCCCTATTTGTCTAAAGAGGTGGTGATTTCTGTTCCCAGATCTGATTTATCCCCCAGCCTTACAAGAAGGAACCGGCATTGTACTTCTGTGTAGCCTGAGTGCAAGCAGCGGGAGCAGGTGCATAATTGGTTCCCCCTTTTGCTGAGCTTGTGACCTTCCAGAAAGAGTCCCTGCGTCTGTGCAGCACTTGGTAATAGTTCTCAGACTGAATCCCAAAATCTCACCTTGGTTTGGAGTAATCATAAAAATGAGTTTCTTTAAAAATAAATAAATAAAGCTCATCCTCGTTAGCAAGTGCTACCCGAGGCTGTCAAATAGCCGTGCTGACAGGATGTTCTGTTCCCACAAAGCTCTCTGTATTCGGGAGGGGATAATGTGCAATTCCTAGGCTCGGCTGTTGCTTTCCACCCTTTCCAAAAAGAGATGCAGTCTCCTCGTGAGCAGATGTTACTAAATCAGTCTACCCCGAACCCTTTATAAAGACTTTTCAAGTAACTCATCCTTCTCTCTCCTGTTTGATGCTCTGAAATACTTTTTTTTTAAACACCCACATTCAGCCAAGAAATACTACAAATAATTTAAATAGCATAGAGCTCTTTCTTCTTGGTACCTTAAAGTTAACAATGCCTGCCAATGGTGTACTCATGGCAAATAAATATCAAAAACAGGAGAGTCTAAAAGGATGTCTCAGAAAAGGAAATAGAGATAGCCAGAGATACAAAGATAAGTAGGTACAAAGAAACATCATGAGCTAATTATTCTCAGTGCATTATCAGAGATGAATTGCACATACGTCATGTACAGTTACCTTCCTGTGAACCAGAAAGTATAGATTAGTAGCAGACATATCTGGAAGTCTTGATGGTCCGTTGGGCTGATCAATAACATCAAGTCCTATCTTCCTTTTCTCTAGATTAAACTAAAAATGTCTTGTATTTTGGCAGGCACCCAGGCTGGTATGAGAGGAGGGGCAGGGTTCTGGGCCAGCCTCCGTGGGGACTGTTAAACACTTTCCGTGAGAAGTTTGCCTAACTTCTGTAGCAAAGTATTACTGGACAAACAGTAACAGCAGGAAACATAACAAACATTACTTGAAAGGGTTTGGATCAGCAGGGTTTTTGTTTTTAACCGCATGGTAGTAAATGCAACATATTGTGAAGGAAAAACCAGCAGTAGTTATTACATCTCTGCTAGCAGATATTTGCTGTATAATCTCCTAAAAGGACAGTATGCTTCTGTTTAGGGTTGCAAGAAAAGTTCCTTCTTCCCAATGTTTTCCTCAGGAAGTACCTTTGCCTTTCATGCTAAATTATAATATTTTTAGTTTATGCTGAAGTCTGAGCTATGTCTGTGGAATTTTCCAAGCCTTCCTCCCTCCCCATGCGGCTCAGCCCTGAGCCCGGGTTGGCATTGGGGCTGTATGCAAAGCAAAGCCTGGGGGCAGTCTCCGAGCCGTGCTCTTGGCCTGCGCCTTCTCTGCCTGTGGTCCACGTTACCATCAGTGAAGAAGGTGCCATTCACAGCTTGGTTTGTCTTTTCCATCAAAATGCAGGTGCTTCTCATGCTGGTAGTCAATTTTCTTTCCCTGTACCCGCTCTTTCATTTTCTGACATTCCCATGTCCTGGCTTCCATCTTTCCAACTGAGGCATTCTAGAAGGATGCTTTTACAACTTATGATGCTGAATTGGGGTTGACAACGCATGGGTTCGGTTTCTAGCTGTTCAGTGAAATATTTTGATTAATTGTAGACATGTCAATTAACTTTTCTGGTCTAGATCCACAAGACACTGCACTGATAAATCCCCATTGGTTGTACTTACTTGTCCACTCATGGAATGGGTTGAACAGGTGACATTGGGATAAATTCTTAGTAGATGCTAAAGACTTTTGAGGAAGGGAATCGTGAAAGGGTAGAGCTAGGTGAGCTAGGAAGAAGGCAGGGACTGGGGAACTGGGGTGTACGTTGTGTTTCTAGCTCTGCTGCTACTTTGCTAAGATGACTTGGTGACCAGGTTTTGTAAAACTGAGATTCTGAGCGTTATAAAGTGAGATCTTTGAATTGGACTGGGTGATGAACAGTATCATTAACACAGAAGTGATACGGAACATTGTACCTATATAGCTCCTAATTTGTTGCACAAATTGTAGTATGCATAACTACATAGCAAATCTGATCGTGGTTTGCGAATTATTCTTCCACCCCGTCGTGGTTTAAACCCAGCCAGCAACCAAGCACCACTCAGCCACTCACTCACTCCTCCCCAGTGGGATGGGGGAGAGAAGCAGAAGGGTAAAAGTGAGAAAATTCGTGGGTTGAGATAAAGCATGAGATGAAGAAAATTAACTCTATCCTAGCCAAAATCGGCACATTCTCCACCCCTTTTTCCATACCATTTACGCCATGCTCAGGTCTCACATTATCCAATATGTTCTCGTTACCTACCACCACCCTTCCCATCCTTTGTTATGATATACAGATAAAGGGATACAGATAAAAACTTTGGGCTCCATCTGTTACGGTGGTCACTCAGGACAGGAGAGGGGGTGTGCCCAGGCACACGGCCCCTGCTGTTATCAAAATGCTCCCAGGCACAGCAGTGAGATGATCAGCAGTACAGCAAGCAGCAAAAGCAAAAAGCAGCCACTAACGAGCACTGGACTCTAATGTACAGTAAGGCAAGCAAGGTCCATGGCAAGCACAGAAGCCTGCCAATTAATAGCTAAACAGCAATAACAGCTCTAAATTTGATCTAGCATATTCCAATCAATTCTGTTGTTATCTTGAACCCTTCGAGCCCCACATTGGGCACCAAAAAGGACTGTTATGATTTAACCCAAGACGGCAGCTAAGCCCCACACAGTCGCTCACTCATCCCCCCCCAGTGGAATGGGGGAGAGAATCAGAAGGGTAAAAGTGAGAAAACTCGTGGGTTGAGATAAAGGCAGTTTAATAGGGAAAGCAGATGCTGCACACACAAGCAAAGCAAAGCAAGGAATTCATTCCCTGCTTCCCATGGGCAGGCGGGTGCTCAGCCATCCCCAGGACAGCAGGGCTCCATCACACGTAACGGTGACTTGGGAAGACAAACATCATCGCTCTGAACATCCCCCCCCCTTCCTTTTTCTTCCCCCAGCTTTATGTGCTGAGCATGCTGTCATATGGTGTGGGATATCCCTGGGGTCAGTTGGGGGCAGCTGTCCTGACCATGTCCCCTCCCAGTTCCTTGTGCCCCCCCAGCCCCTCACTGGTGGGGGGGTGAGGAGCAGGAAAGGCTTTGGCTCTGTGTAAGCCCTGCTCAGCAGTGACTAAAGCATCCCTGTGTTATCAACCCTGTTTCCAGCGCAAATCCCAAACACAGCCCCATAGGAGCTACTGTGAAGAAAATTAACTCTATCCCAGGCAAACCCAGCACACCCCCCTGCTAGGAAATAGAGGTAAAGTAAATGAAGAGCACAGCTTCTTCCCCATTGCCTTGTTCTGTGCTGTGTTCTCTGGTCTGTGACTTGAGAAGTGAAGGTCAGGATGGTTCATTGCTTCTCGCAGTCTTTTTTGCTTGTAAATTTATGCTTTCTTCCTCCAATTCTGCATGAATTTCAAAAACCAATGGGCCAGACCTTTAGCTGGAGTAAATTGTCATAGCTCCATTGATTTCAACTGAGTATGTCAGCTTTCGCCAGTGAAAAATCTGTCCTGTAAGCTGAAATGATTAACTTACAAAAACATTTGATTATCACATTTGTAGTTTTCTATTGTTTTAATGTACTGTGACAAAGTCTTTAGAAGGATGATAACTCATGATTGCATTATCTTCTTGTCCTTCTTATTTTATTATTTTTTGTTCTCTTAAGGAGAGACATCTCTTTCTCCGTGTTCAGAATACTTGTTTCGTAGTGATGATGCTTTGCAAATGCTGGTGAAATCCTGGCTCCGTGGGAATCGAACAGGCCCTTCTCCTTTATAGTTATCGCTTTAGACCTCTACCCATAAATGACTTGAGTTATGATTTCATAGAATCATAGAATGTTTTGGGTTGGAAGGGACCCCTAGAGGTCATCTAGTCCAACCCCCAATGATTTGTACTGCACCCATGCATTATCTGCAAGTAATGCACAGTGATGTGGGAATACTTGTGAGCTTTGGGGTTTCGTACAGTAGACCAGGTCAGCAGCTGGGATAACTGGGCTAGGTTGTCTTTATTTCACGCCAATTAAGAGTCTGGACCAACCTTTAAGAATTATTGTGGAAAAAATGTCAATGTAACGTAATCCTACCTCCATGTCAAAAGCAATTGGGCTGATTTGATGAAGACTTATTACAGAGCACTGTGTAATGGTAGTGAGCATGTTGCTGAAGGAGGCTGTGTCTCCTGTCGCACTGTGCCACGTGCAGCTCCAGCCATTTCCCTCCAGAGATGAGTTTGAGTCAGGAATGACAAAGAAAGATTTGGTAATTTTATGCTTGAGTTTCTTGTACACAAAGAAGAAGTTTTGCTTCGTACCTGGAGGAAGTAATTATTCTGGTTTTATGCAATACCTTTCCCCACACCGAGTGACACGGGGCATTCGTCATTTGCCGTTTGACCTGGTTTTTATAGAACATACTTAAATGCAGTTTAATTTCATCAAGATTTATTCACAGTAAATTTCCAATTATTACTCATGTCTTAACGGCTTCATCCAGAAAGCTTGAAGCTTTTCCCCAGCATATCATCAGATGTTCTTTAGCACTATAAAATTAGTTAGAAAGTAATTTTCTTAATTTGGTTTCTTGCAACCAAATAAATGAAAATCCATCTCCAGCTGAAGCTGCGGGATTTAGGGTTTTCCTTTATTAAAGAGAAATGATAATCTATAAAGTAGGGCTGTGGCTGGGGACGAATATTAACTACTAAAAGGCTTATCTGCCATAATATCTTAGAGATGCTTCGGCAACTAGCGATTCCCCATTGACATTTTTTTATATATTTTGCTTGCAGCAGGAAATAGGACAGCTCTTCTGTATCCTAAGGAAAAAATGGAAGATTTGGTTAAACACCATCTCTTCTGCATGACTCACAAAATGCTGGAATAAAAACAGCAAAGACCCTGATTTAATATAAGTTTGACACCAATTCAGGGAAGCATTTAAGCATTTGCTTAAGTACATTCTTGTTCAACAAAGCACTTAAAACGTGCTTAGCTCCAGGCACTTTCTTTAAGTCCTGTTAATTTTAATGAAATTTAAGCATATGCCTAACTTTAAATAGATGCTTAACAGCTTGGCTGAGTGAAGTGCTACATTTTAGGTAGGTGACACTGGTGTTCTTTTTCTGGTGAAAAGAGAAACAATAATTCCCCGTGGATACGATTACTAAAAGACATTGAGACATGCCGTGATTGAGTGCGGATAGAGGGAGCAAAATGACATACCACAGGTGTTGCTGACAGAAGCTGAAGTGAAATTAGACTCCACCTTTCAATCTGCTTATGAACATCCCTTGCCGTTTCCATCCTAAGGCAGATAAAATTGTGATAGGTAGATATGATACTAAACATACACCAAACGTAGAGCTGTGCTGGAAGATTTTCTCTAAAAATCAGTTACTGGTCCTTTCTTTGTCGGCTAGTCCAAGCCAAGACTTCGGGAAGCCTTTAGCCATGACAGTGAACAGTCTAAGTCTCTAGACAAGAAACTAGAGAAACCTTGGGGTTCCTCCTTATTTGAGGCATGTGACTTCTGTTTTTACTGGAGGATGCTCACTGGTCACTAGGATTACTGCAGTGACAAATGTATGAGCTCGTTGAAGCCTGACCCCAGACCTGAAATGCCAACCTCCTCCGAAGCCTTGGGCGTCTTCTGTCTGAGCAAGGCTCAATTTTGAACTCTCAGGCTCTCTCCCAATGCCAATATTCACAGTGTGAACCCTATTCCTATGGAATAAGGTCCCATCACTTTGCTCCATCATCTCTTTGTCCAATTTTCCATGTTTTGTTGATTGACACCGTTGTGTAAGCTGACCTCAAGCTATTTGCATAAACACAGATGATAATCGGGGCACCCAGCAGCCAACGTTAACCATGCCAGCTCCCTGTCTTCTGCAAAGAAATACATAAAATGTGATAATGAGTAAATGAAGTGTGAAGGCTTTCCTTCCTCTGATTTATGTGCAGAAGTGTTTCTAATTTTCCTGATGTTATCTCCCTTTACAGGATATAATTACCTGATTTACTTGATTGCCTTCTGGGAATATTTTTTATAAATTGACTTAAAATTGTTTATACTGTTACAAACTGATAATTTCATAAAGTGCCTGCTAATCTGCTTGAGTTGTTTGTTGTATTTTATTTTGTATTTTTCCTCTTTGCCCTTCATTACTTCCATTTGTAGTTATTATGGGAAGTTAATATCATGCTTTGGACTAAGCTGAAAGTAGAATAGCTTGTCAAGACTTCCATGTCGTTGTCTCAACATGTTACTAAGAAAAGACTCCATTACTTCACTTTACCAAACAAAAACAGGGCTTTAACTTCTCATATACTTAACAGCACCTCAGAAGGTCTCAAGAAAAGGTCTCCATGTGAAATGTGGAGGCGTAAGATCCCTTGTATCATTAGTTTAGTTATATTCAAAGAGATGTTGGTGGCAAGTCCTCTGGCTTCACCTGTCTCCAGTTCCTAAAATCTGAAGGCTGGGACCAAGCAAGAAAACATGTTCTCACTGTCCTCGAAGACATTGAGGAAGGGAACTTCAGGAGCAACTCTTGGGATTCCTTGAAGTTCCTGACTAGACAGTAATCCTGGGCTTTTTTATTTCCAGTCATTACATAGACATAGGGTAGCAGTTTATACTTTGAAATACATTAAGCCATATTTGGGAACAAACAAACAAGCATGTTGAAAAGCATCAAGTATTGGGTTTGTATTTTACATTTCTAAATGGCTTGTAGATGTAGTCCTGGTGGATACCTCAAAGGTCTTTGTATTTTCAGAGAGGAAAGCAGTTTGTGGAGATATTTTGTGTGCACTTTGTTACGCTGCCGAGAACTGTGTGTTTCTCCTCGGTGGTAGCGATGCCTCCCTGGTACCCTGGCAAATTGGTCGTTTGGCTCAGTATTTCATCTCTGCCTGGCTGGCTTCTGTTCTGGGTGGTTTCACCTCTTCACCTCTCACACTAAAACTCTGGCTCACATTTTTTGTATTTCATCCTATTCCGCGCTGTTCCCGTCACCCTGGCGTGAACGCACCTGCGCTAAGGAGGTGCCAGAAATGGAGACGCTTTCCACTCTCTCAGGGTGAGGCTTATGTGAGGAGTCCCACGGCGAACGGGTAAATGGACATCATTGATTTTGGTGGTGTTTCAGTAGCTTTTAGTGCTCTTATTTTGGGCTTGCGACTTCAGATGCGTTACAGGTAGGGAAGAGCTAACAACTGCTTGGGGTTGTTAAAGAGAGGCATAATTATGATTTTATTTAATAGCTCCTCTAACGTGCTGCTCTATCTTATTACCATAAACTGAGTGCCAAGTGAAGTGAGGAAGCCTCTTCCTTCTTCCACTCGCTGTGTTTATTGTTATTGTGCACATACCCCCCTGCCGGAGATGCCTTCCGGTTGATAGCTTGCATTTGTTCAATGATACTTTACCTCCAGCACTCCCAAAATGGCATCTGTTGCCCGGAGGCCACATGCTCCTCCCGTACAGGCAATTGTGCGATCTGTAAATAGCTATTAGACTGGCATGGCCTAAATTAACTGCAAATTGACAACTCAATTGTAAAACAAAAAATGACCTAGTAATTAACAGGATATTTCCATAAAGGCATAATTACCATTTAGCAGGGCGCTATTTGTACTTCCCTTTATTCTAATAAACCCTTACTCCTTTTTTTCACTCTTCTGCCACAGAAAATATTATTCTTCCCATCTTTATCAATTTTTCAAGCTGACTTTAGAAAAATAAATGGGGATGAGTGAGTAGTCGGTCTCTGTCCTCCCCTTCCCTCTCCTGTAGGGAAGAGACAAGTTTGTTTGTACTGAACAACCTTTCCCTAGCAGGGGTTTGGTTTCTTTGTTTTAACTTGGCGATAGCATCTTAACTCTGCTCCTCAAAGTTAAAGGCCTTCCTCCTTTTGTCACTTACAATCAGTGGTGTGTTTGGCTCTCCGGCAGCTCTTCCCCACCCCCTCGTCCCTTCTCCTCCTCCAGCCCAGGGAAATAATGGCACTGATGAGCTCTTATCTTTTTGTCACACTCCTGCCAGCAGAGGAGACAAATTGATTTATGTATGTGGCATCCTACTCCTGATAGTGCCATAATTTACCACTAAATATTGCTTTGACACAATAGTTTTGTAACAAATACATAATGCATATTGCTCTACTTTCCCTCCACCTCAATCGGTTTTTGAATTAATGGAGTGAGACTCCCTCAATTCAGAGGAATCTCATGTCCAACGCCTGCGTGGAGCCTCGCAGAATACCAATCTGCCGCCTCTCCTCTTTCTCTGCTTAGTGTCACCTTGAAATGAAGCTGGCTCCCCCATTAGGTTTTTTTCCCCTTCCTTGCACTGTCAAATGAGGCGGTTCTTCACTCCTTCACAAGGAGCGATGCTTTACTCAAAAAGGCCTGACTTGATTTATTAGATAAAGAAATAAATTGTGTAGAAGGCTGGAAGGCTTTGCATGTCCTTGCACAGAGCTGAAGAGTTACATGGGAGCTCGCAATCGCTGGTTTCATTAAACTGGAGCAACACACTTGGAAATGCAAAATCCTTTTTGAATAAAAAGGACAGGCTCTTTCTGTCTGGCTTGATTGATATACTGTTTCTGCCTCCCATCCTCGCTGCCACAGAAGAATATATCCCACGAAGGGGATTCTGCGTCCTCCGTAATTATTCGGGCAAGTGAACAGTTCAGCGCTCATTTTTTTTTTTTTTTCTTTAACAATACCATCCATAATGATTATATCACCAAAAATCATCCTCGTGTTTTCTCAGCACTCGGTTTAAGAACAAAGCAACAGAAGCAAAGGTGAAATTGGGAGGTAGAGGGGTTGGAGGCTTTTCAGAATACGTGGTATGAAAAGCAGGCTTAAGCTGGAAGTGAGACAAACTGAGCCTGGTTGACAAGCAGGAGGGGTATGATGACTTTGTCTCTTTTTTTTCCCCACTTCTCTTGCTAGTGTACATCAGACTTAAGTACAGTTTTCCTCAGTTAATCTTATGAGTACTTTAAAAAAGGGGGGGAAGGAGAGAGATATTTCTTTTTCTGTATTATTCTGTAAATATTTGGAAATGCAAGGAAGACTGTGCCCCCATGACAACATTTGAAATTATTCTGCATTTGTACGATGAGCAGTCTGCTCAGGCTAACAGCAGCCATGTAGCTTTGCCCTCCAGAGCGGTCTGTAAGTTGCTGTGATTCCCCAAGCCTGAAGAGATGACAAAAGCCCTGGCATTTGTATGTTTGCTGGTTTTCTGTCTTGCCCCTTTTCTCTCTTTCTTACTTGATGTTTCTTCATTACTAGCCTGGGGGTAGACAACCTTGAGAAGTGTGAGGAGCAGCTGCTTACCAAATCCATTGGTAACACAGGGCAAGCCTGGCAGGGGCTGAGATGTCGTATTTAAAGCTAAGCATTTTTGCGTTGGTTACTGAATTCAGGTGTCCTACCCCACCTCCCTCATCCCTTCTTGCAGTTCAAAGCAGCCATGCACCTGCTTTGTGGCAATTACCCTACACTTATGTGCTACTAATAATGGATGTTTGCTCCCTGCAGGTCTCATATTAATTTTCAGTCAAGCTACACTATTGAAAGAGAGGAACTTCTGAAATGATTATGGGTTGTAAACTCTATCTGGCAAATTACTACATATTTCTAGCACAGTTTCAGTTGTCAGATATACTTCTCAGCCTGTATGCTTCCAAACAGTCCTATCAATTATGTTTCTTTTGACGTTTGAGTGGAGCTACTGTCAGCTTGCTTTGCAGCGGTTTCTCTTTGCTTTTGCAGCTTGCTTGTGTAACCAAGTACGAGAATCCCAGGGGAGTCTGAATCCTAAAACAGTCATAAATGAAAAGTTCTGTTTTGTATGATATTTTATTTTCTAGCTGTGAGAGAGGTTATTTACAGGCAGGGCAGATTTGAATTTCAAATGATCATGGAGAATAGAGATGAAAAAGACAGTTTGTCCAAGTTCATCCCCTCGCAGATAATCAGACTGTGCCCTACCATGCATGTGCAGCCTGGCTGCCCATGGCCATAGCAGCAGCAGCCATTCTGGGGGTCCCTGGGAAGGTTGCTGAACTATTGCAGTCACTCTAAATTGTCCTTTATTTAACGAACCTCCTTATTTTTCTGTTACACACAAGCCAAAACAACAGCCTTAATATTTCCCCTTTCTAGATGTCTATATTATTCAATAGATTGTTAATTGTAGTTTTTCTTGGCATTGTTTTAACGTCAACATACTTCCACTCCAGCGTTGCATTCTTCCGTGGCTATTGCTGTCAAGGCCTTCTTGTTCAATCCATTCCGTCATAAGTCACGAGCAGATTACTTTGGTTCCCTAATTATTTTTGCTGTTTGAGTCTCTCCAGTTGAGTAACATCATTGTAATTCAGGAAGGTCTGTTGCTGACTGTGGTCTTCAAGCAGTGTCAAAGCTGTTAGACACAGAATGATGGATTCTCCTCTTCTCTGTCATGTAGTGCCTGGTCATACGTCACAGCAATACATCATTATTGGAAGTTTTTTAAGTCAGTGTATTGAAGTGAAAATGTATGACCCAACCAGCTAGTCTTAGCTAAGACTGATACTAATGTTTGTGATTTGGAAACAGAAGGCAGCAATATTGCAGTTTTACGTGTATATGTCAAACAAGTTATTTGTTCTGGATGAGCAAAGGAACAGAATTTGGGGAGGCTACCACAGGTGTATGCTGAGAATGTGGCACTGAGCACAAACCTTTCGATGTTTTAACCAGCCTTTACTGCTGCCCATTTCATGGTTTTATTGTCTTTTTTCTTATGGGGGTAGGTCTGTTGCAGCATCTCGGGTTTGTACCATTTTATTACTTGACCCCAGGAATTGTCATGTCAGATGCTTGTACATTTTGGGAGAGATGCTGTTAGATATGATTCCTTCAACAAACTCAGGAGCTGGTAATCTGTCATTACATTTGCCGAGAAAACTGCTTACCTGAGCCCAACAGCATTTATGGATGTGGGATATTAATATTTCTTTCAACTTCATTTATGAAGTGCAGAAATCCGTGCTGATGAGAATTGCGTACAGTATTTAACAAAGACAAGACTGTCAAGTACTGGATCACTGCAGTTTTCTTAAATCTCTGTTCTCCTTGAAAATCATAGCATCAATTTACTATAAACATTGCCTAAGTAACCAACACTGAGCCAACTCCTTCCATTTCTCTCTTGTCTGAGAAATCCCTTCTTAAATTGCTCGCTAAAATTATAGCATTTAGGGAGAGGGAAATAGCTCACAGTCATCAACATTATCTTTTCAATCTTAAGAATACCAGTGTCTTATCACTCAGGCAGTTGTTGAGCAATTCATTTCTCTGCCTCTATGCAAGAGGAAACAAAACAGCTGGGTGCCTATGAGAAACATTCATTATAATGCCAGAGTAATTAAGAGGTTCTCTTAAATGATAACTTTGCTGAGCTTTCAGATGTTCCTGAAGTAGGATGCCTGCTAAAGTTGCGCTGTACAGGCTACATTATTGTCAGAGTCGGTTAATTACTGTCCCACAAATCATTAAAGTTTAAAAGAGGAACAGTGCTGCTTGCTGCTGGTTTTGTGTGTGTTTAGAAGTACAAGATCATGGAAGAGAGCAGGAGTGAAGGCAGCGAACATTTTGTACATTGGAGGCATTTGATAGGTTCTACACTTCTCACAAAGAAAACGATGAACTGGTTGCTTTAAACCTTGTATTTGTCTGTATCTCCTCCTCCAGTTACGTTTCAGGAACTATGATCGAGATTTGATTTTGCCACAGAGAAAAGCGGCAAAGTTGGAAACTGTTGTTTGTTAAGTGACTGGTTCTAACTCGCAGGATTACTGCGTGTGACTGCAGGTAATCCCCAGTGAAGCTTTTAGTTGAGCTTGTCAGCTAGATCCTTAGTTGTCCCCAGGAGGGGAATATGGATGACATTTACTTTTGTCTTTAGAGTTAAGGATACATACATATGCTAGTCCGTCTACTTTCTTCAGTTTCATCACTTCTTGCTGCAGAAGGGAAGTCTAGAAGATGTTTTCCTACCCACATGGTTGTGTGAAATGGTAATCCAGATCACGAGAATCGGAATTCTAATCAGCATCTTTTCAAATGAATAGCTTTCTGAAACCAGCCTTTCCCATTTCTCACAGTAAAGGTCTCCTTCCTTTGGTATAGGTAAGGTTCTTGTTCCTCACAAAATTATCCAGAGTTTGACACGTGTCAGGAAACTACCATGCCTTCAAAGTCCGGACGAGCAACAGCTACGGTATTTGTGCTGTGGTTCATGGCCACCTTAATATTTCCAATCAGGGGTACTGACAGTTCAAGTACAATGCAGCCAAGTGCACTGTCTAATAAGGTTGTATAATTTTGATATAACAGCCTAGCTCTGTTGTACTATTAAAGCTTTAAAATATTAATGCTCGTTAATGGTGTCACTCAGCCATTTTATATGATTAGTTTTAAGTCTCTCTTGGGTAGGCAAGAAGGGGAATTTTTAATGAAATGTTCCCTGCTCATCTGACCTGCTGTATTACTGCATGAATGCCATTTTTATGAGGCAGGTTTATGACGTTCATTACTCTGCTCCTTGAGCCACTTCATGGCTGCTGTAATTTTTAAAGAAGAGATAAAAATAAGTCAGTTCTTTCTTTGCAGTGAAGAAGCTCTGCATTCTAGCTTTGACCTTTAAGCTGTCATGCATGGATTAATCACATTTCAGCTGGAGATTGTTTTAGACTTAATACTAGCGGTGGACTGATTAGCTTACTTCCCTTACTGGCTACTTCTTAAGGAGGTTTGTCAATGATTTAGACACAAAAGACATATTCCAAATAGTTCTCTCTTTCTAACCTGCCATCTTTGTGTCTGTATGTGTGTTCACATAGGTATACTTGCACATGTCAAATCTACGTGGTAATGCATATATTTTGTATGTAGATAGCCTTAGTACTGCAACCATAGGTTATTAGCACAGAAAATAGTGAGTTGAGCAGCGCTGGAACAGGAACCAGAATTCCTGACTCCTGCTTCAGCGCTGGAGCAGGAACCAGAATTTTTGACTCCTGCTTCAGAGCTGTAACTAAAGAAGTTTCTTCTTTGGGGGAAAAAAAAAAGTTACCCCAAAGCATCAGCACTTGCACAGCTGCTTTCAGGTGAAATGGCATCATGTGGTTATCTTTTCTAAAGGGGATCAGAAGTTTAGCTGCAACCAGCAGCTGCCTACAGAAAAGTGGCGGAACAATATCACGGGGCTGCTGCTGTTATTAGCAGCAGTGTAAGGTTTGTGACCTTTGATAAGCAAATGTGGTGGGAACACTCCAGTGAAGTTACCCAGGATTGGCAAACCCAGGGTGTTTCATGATTCAGTGATCATTTAAAGAAAATTCTTGAAGCAGAAAAAGAAAAAAGTGATGCCTCGTTCAGAATCGCAGGGTGGGAGAGGGAACTCTGCCTTTGGAAGATGCAAAGACGTAGTGAAAGCCTTGAACATGCTAAGTGAGAAATTGAAAAATCTGGGGAGTCCTTAACTTACAGTGAACAGTTGTTTTCCTTTTGGTGTCAGAACACTCCTGTATGCGCTGGAAAGTACACTTGCTTCCTAAACCAGATGTTTTGAGGATGTAGGTGAGAAACCACATAGTGAGAGCTGTGGTGTTACACAGTAAGTAAAGGTTTTAGCCGGTATGTAAGGTTTGCATGAGTTTTCTTGTTAAAAAGATCCCGCACCTCAGTGTAACGTAGCTCTTTATTAGCTAGCTGGGTAAAGACCATGACTTAGGTTATCAGCAACTGTTGGCAAAAGACCAGAAGGGTGAAGTCATTTGGTGACCCTCCTGCTGCCACTGTGCAAGGCATCAGAGAGCTGATAGCATGGCAAGTGTTCAGGTGGAGAAATACAGAAATGAGAACGATGGAAGAGACTAGGGAGTCACAAAGCTCAGCCTGGGTCTCCTGCACAGAGGAGCAACGCAACACCCTTGCGATGCGCTGTGGTGTGAAATAAATAGAGACCATAGCTTGTCAAACTGCAGATAAAAGGCTCCCTTTTACTGGGGGGTACAGGGTGATAAAATAAATCATGACAGCAGAGTCAAAGTGGTTTGTGCATTCAGCTAGAAGAACCCCTGTGATAAAAATAAAGCTGCATAATACATATTATGTAGATGTACTTTGCTGTTTGATACTTGTATATCAATGAAAGGTGAAGATACTTTATTCCAGCTTCTAAAATTTCTATTTGCAAATGGCTGGGTGTGCTTTCTTCGTGATGCCACTGCATTTGTATGACCTTCTGTGAGCTCCTTTCTCTCCCCAGTGCCCTGCTGCCTCCTTCATATCGTAATGATTTGGGGTGGGGATTTGAAGAAATACTGCTGTAATATAGTAGCTGATTTTTTCTTAAATATTTAAGAACCCCAGTTTTCATTTGTGACAGCAATTTGAGTAACATTACAGTGTATTATTGCAGTACATGGTATTGCTTAGTGAAATACAAGGCTCTAAAATGCATTATTTTAGTGGCCTGGTTGAGAAACAAACTTATTATGCGCACATACATCTGCTTTTACTGTAGTGACAGGTACTAACTGTGCTGCTCTCCTCTTCCATTCACCTTGTTAATATGATTATCTGACTGTTTCAACAGAGCATAATTTGAAGAATGGATTATATACTGAGCATTCTTAGGAAGACATGATAAAAGAGCAATTCATTTACTCCTCCCCTAAGTTTCATATGAGCTGTGTGAAATTTCTGCTGGTGCTTCTTTTGTAGGGGAAAAAAAAAATCATCAGTAGTGGGAATTGGTCTCGAGCATCCTGGTTTCTTTCTTACCTTTATAGGTAATGAGAGAAAGCATTTTACAAATGTTAGCGCATTAATTAGATTCAAAGGAGCGCTGGTAAGATTAATCCTGGTTTATGGACAAATTGAGTTGTTTGTACATGGAGCCCATTATTGTAGAAGATGAAGTTAAAATAGGAGACCTGAAATTCCCTTACGTTGGCCCCTTTTCCCTAAGGAAGATGTTCAGTGCAGCAGGGACGGCCTTGGTGCCGCTGAGGATGAGGTCAGGAATATGATACTTCTCCACTCAGAGCACAGACCATCCTACCTGTCATCGTCCCTTGATGATAATGTTTAACCACATCAACTCTTGCATTTGAAGCCCTGCTAGCTTAATCTTGACCTTTTTTTTTTTTGCTGAAAATGATGGTGCAATGATTTCCTCTACAAGTCAGCAGCTGTAGCTTTATCCTTTTCTCACTTTACCTACCATTGAGATCTCAGTAAAAAGCTTTCTCAGGAAAGGTTATGGAAGAGGTGAGGTACCTAGACAATCTTTTATTGGACAAACTGCTGTAGCTGGAGAAAACAGACAAGCCCTTCTTTAGGTCTGGAGCAGAAGTGTCAGACTTCATGCTGAGTGCAGCTTGGGAACAGGTAAATGGGATGAGCTTATTGTGTTCTTCAAGCACCTCTAGTCTTATTTAAAAAAAAAAAAATAGTATGGGGAAGCAAAAGCAAATCCAGCTTAATTCATCGTGCGGAGGTTCACAATATGGCATGTTTTTGTCTTGCTATTGGAAGCTATTAGGTATTTCAGGCAAACACTAGGCAAAACGTGCACCACATTGTTCAAAGCTCTCAACTCAGCCTCAATCTGTGAGGGATCAGCTCTTCATGAAAACAGAATAATTATCTTAGCATGGACAGGGAAGTGGCTTAGTGTTAAGTGACACAGAAAGTACCTGCTTTGCATGCTGAAATATCTATTTTCCCCACAAAAATGCCTTTCGACCACACGCGTCCCTGGCCATGATAGCTTCTCCTCCCCTTACCAGTGGTGCAGGAAGCATTACAATGCACTTAAAGGTATATGGTTAGATACATAACAGAATATCAATTTAATGGATTTATGAAATCAGTAAAGTTGGACATGCAAACTAGTCGGACACCCAGTCCTGCATACACAATCTTTATCTGCACGTTCGCTTTGGTGTTTCCCCTGTTGCAAACATTGTAAAATCTTCACGGGATGACCTCAGACAGGGTACTTGCCATCTGTGCCTGGTTACCTCCTGTACAAATGCAAATACTGCCAGTATTTGCAGAATGTTTTTTTGATTCTGGTTGAGAACTTTACAAGGGCAACTTTCTAACAATTAATTACTTTATGTGATCTACCTGCTTTTATTTGTACATCGTGCTCTTATCATGGTTGTGAAGGCTCCTAAACACCTTGCGTCACATTGTAGTCCCTCTGCAGGCCCCAGAAAAGAAATGTGTCTCTGTTCTGTGTTGTGTATGACCCTCCCACGAGAGTGGGGCAGTGCGGGGCTTTGCAGTATCATAGACAACACGAGAAAAGAGTGGTGGTCCTGCAGCAGCAAAATATGGTTTTAGGAAGGCAAGTGCTGTATTGCAGTCCATCCCTTGTCTGGATCCTGGAGTCAGGTTCTCCAAGGGACCCTCCCTCCACAAATGAGTTGCCTGTATGTGTATGTGTACCTTACGCTTATATACGCTCAAAATTATTCTAAAGACAGACTTTGTTCTCTGTTACTTCCCACTTTCTAAACAGCGCCTATCACACCCTTCCTCCAATAAAATAATCCTGGAAGCCAGGCTAATTGTGGTGGCCTTCCTGTTGAACTGTATATCACGCAGCTGTCTCTGAGACAGCTATAAATTCCAGCATTTATGTACCCTGAGCTTCTAAGTATCTTTAACTTTTATTGAAAAAGACAACATTAAATTACCCAGCCTGAGTAGATCTCCTCCTCTCCTCCCATCTGGCAAGAGGCTGCCCTGCATTTCCACGTTGTGTGCTGTGGGCAAAGCTTGCATGGACCTTTGATGAATACACAGTCGGCCTCTGAGGTGACATTTTCTTCCATGATATCCAGCATTTATCAGCTTGCAGGACCTTCATTTACATCTACCCTGTTGTTCCTCGCATAAATGCACCCCGTATCAGTACCTCTCTTTGAAGGACCGGTAGGAAGCGTAGTACTCTGGTGCAATAGATGAGCTCTTACGCTAAGGCACAAAATGCAGAAGTGTTGTCTTTGTGGTGCCGGCACCTATCAGCATATTAACTCGACGTTATTTATACCTCGCTTCTTGAAGTCTGGAACACAACCCTTCCATTTTAATTTGAAGCCTAATCTTGAAGCTGAAAGATAAAACCCAAACATTACATTTGCATGTAGATATCTGTTAGGAAACAATTTGGGCAACAGTTAAGATACAGTAAGAGGGGGGAACATTCCTCATGCGGTGTGTCTTTAAGGAAGCACCAGAAGATAATTTCTTTCAAACTTACAGTAATTTTCTGGGCACTCTGTAGCTGAAACAGCAAAGAGATGTGGCAAGCAGCTAGGGCTCATTTCATCAGTGTTTTACTGAAATCTGTACCGCTGTGGTCTTTCATGGCTTTCCTGCTCTGGCCAAGCACTGTATATTTTGGATTAAAAATTACTTCAGTGTCTATTTGGCAGTGTCTAGGAAGAAATTAGGCTCTATGGACCGAACAGCTGGAAAACCATGCTCATGCTTCCACCAGTTATCATTTACTGAAGGTTCTTCGTAGCTAGGGCTTCCATGTACTGGAAATCTTTACACCAGTTTTTGCCAGCAGGCCGTTCTCTACTGTATGAATGTCAAGAGAGACCTTGGAGACATCCATATGTGCCTCGTGGGCTACCTTGTGTAGCTCAGCGTTTGGGGACTCTCTCCCTGTCATTTGCCCAGTGACTGCCACGTTTTGTAATGTGAAATTCTGCACTCCATGTGCAAATAAAGAATTTGCAGCAGCTGCTTATTAGTACTTATCATCACTCCATACCCTGTGTTCTCTCTAAGCGTTATATCCTTGCTTCTCATTATATTTCACCACTCAGAAAAATGGATGGACAGAGGAGTCAGAAAATCCTCCTTATCTTCTTTCCCAAATGATATTTTAAAACTAAAAATCGTAAGTTAAACTGCGTCTTTAGCTTGCATTACTGTTCTCCTATCATGTATGCCGAAGATGGATCTTTTATTTAAAGGGGTTATAGACAGGTTAACTGACTTCTGACTTAGTAAAAATGCGTATTTCTCTTGGAAGTCCTAGATTCTAAAACTGATTCAATTGTTCTAAATTTGGAGGGAGCTGTGCTCTGTTTTCCCTTTAGAGCTCTCCCATATGTTAATGCTTATTTTATATCATAAATATGCAGCGACAGCACTCGTGGGTTTTCTCTTTTTTCACACCATACATTATGTTACATGTTTGAGAGCAGAATTCATCATTTACACTCCGAGCGACTTGAAGGATGCTCAGTGCCATGCACAAGTTGTTTGGGTTGTCCCTGTCAGATACTGGTGGCAAATGCCTGCACAGGTTGGAGGCAAAGGCTGGCTGTGTGGCTCTTGGAGGATCTACTTTATTTCTGGTTTATGTTTTCTGACTAGATTTTAAATGTATTCCAGTGATTACATGTTCTCCATTAAAAAAGCAGGGGGGGAAAAAAACCAACCAAAGCAATAAACCCTGTAGCACGAAATGAGAGCTTGGTCTAGAAAGTCACACCAGGAGGCAGGGAGAAGGAGAAGAAATGGGAATGGCCGATCTGAGCAGTTTGCTGTAGCTTCCCTTTGACTTCCAGTACAACAAGCCATAGGTCTTCCTTCCAAAGCACTTGTTTAATTACAGCTTCAGGAACATAAAGCCTGTTATTATTTTAATGGAAGGAGCTGAGTCTGAAATAAACCTGAGCTGGGCCCATGTCTTTTCCTGGCAACTTGTAATTTCATGGATGGAAAAAACACCTGTTCAGTGGGGAATCCTTATCATTATGTTTTAGATTTCCCCATTAATTTATTTTACAGTCTTTAAGCACATATACAGATGGAAAGCAATCACGTTTAAAGCCTCTCATCACTCTCTGCCTAGGAATTATGGTGGGGATGTCACTTCTTCATTAATTTACCGCAGGCAGGCTCAGGATTTACCTGTGCAGCGAGCGCTCGCTTGGGAGCAGGGGGATGCAGGAGCAGGCTCCAGGAGGGCACCGGGCACAAGTGATCTCCATCCATGGGAGGAGTTCACCTGCAGCTCAGGGACTGATAGTGCCCTGGGGCTCTGCACCCTCGTCAAGATTAAAATCTTAATTTTCAGCTAGAGCCACCCACCTAGAAGTTATAAAACCTGGGCTTTTTGCTGAAACAGTTCAAAAAAGTTAAATTCAGAAAAGGACGTTTGTGTCCTTATAGGCTGAATTAAGCAGCGTTTGTTTTTTTAGGTGGCTGCCTTTAGATCCAAACCCCAGGGCAGGGTTTGAGGACGCGATGTTCCCCTGTTGCTGGCAGTAGCAGCAGGCAGTGTCAGCCACAGCACGAAGGTGAGCTTACCCCCCGCAGCTGCACAAAGTGTGAGACCTGGAGCGTAAACAAGAGAATTTCCTGGAGCTAGCGGTTGGAGTCGCAGCCATTAGGCTGGATTTGAATGAAAGCAGCAAATATGAAGTGCTGGAAATGGGGGGATTGGTTCTTCGGTCTTTTTTTCTATAGAGGAATAAATGGTTATATTTTTTATGGTGTAGAAGCAGAAGAAGGCATGAACATTGAACTGGATTGACCCGGTGCAGGATGCAGGCAGCATCTGGAGATGAAGGCTGAACCCAGTTTGGCTTGGAGTGATTAGCTTGTATTACAAATCACAAAATGAGATAAGATGATCATGGGGTCTCCCCAGTTCAGGGAACTGCTAATGGGATACAGAGATTTCCACTTTCACTGGCCGGCTTAAGTCAGTATCAGTTAAAAATTGTAGCTACCCAATGGCTGTCGAATACACAGAACGAAATGCACTGGGTGATGGCACACGGCATCCCAGCAGTTGGGTGGTTGTCATTATCCAGAAACCTCGGAGTGGGGCTGGCCCCGTGGCAGCTGGGCTCTGCTCTTACTCGGAAGCATGCATCATCACTTGGGCCAGAGCGGGGAGAACATCAGCAAGGAGCAGCTACGGTAGTCCTGAGCTAGTTTGCGTGCACGTGACCACATGGCAGCAAGGGCTCTGTGAGCGTGGCACAAGCCCCCATGGTGTGTAGTGAATTTTGTGCCATTTCTCCAGCTTTTGGCACCAGCGACGTTAAAGGTACTATGTGGGCAATACGTTGTGGTGCAGTGGCGCTGGTGGTACCCTTCTCCAAGCAGGGTTTGGTAAGGCAAGGGATGGGGCTTGGTGTAGGATAAACTGGAATGCTGCTGTTCCAGCAACTTGCTGTTAATAAATATGCATAAAAATTGAAACAAAAGAGTTTCAATGCTACCTGATGATCATTTGACTCCGCATAAAATCTCTGACAAGGAGGAAGGTAATCTGTTGTGGGGGGAGAGCATGGAGGCTTCTCTTATTTCGCCCTCCCCTCCTTCATTCCTCTTTTAATAAAGAAAATCACTTTTCTTTGTCACCATTTTAATGATTCCCAGGGCGCTTCACAGCACAGACATAAATCTGGAAATCAGCTCTCAGAAAGAATGAGAGATTTCTCTTCTCTAAATCACAAAAGTATGCTGAGCTCTTTGTAAATCCCCACAACAATGTAATTGCGGTTCTCCCATCATTATGTGGAATGTTTTTGGTGGCTTGTTTACAAGCTAAATAAATAGCTGCACAAAACATCTGGAACCACAGTATGTCTTAAAAGGCTGCTTTTAGCAGAGCTTAGAATCTCAGTTATTACTGGTCTTGAGTCTTTCTGATCTGATTGGGATATATTAATAGACTGTATGGAAATATTTGCCTGAAATATGATTAATGCTCTTAATTATTCATAGTGAGAGTTAGAATGATTAGTGCTTTATGGAAAAACTGCATTGATCTTCCTGTATATTAAAAAAAAAAAAAAACCACAAAACCAAGGCGTAACTTCCTTGTGCCTGGGTGGCTCCACCGTCCAGTTGATGTCACCAACAGGTACGGGGGGTTGCAGGGAACCAGAAGGATGAGATGTTTAGGAACGTTTGTCAAAATCTTAGGAGGTGCCTGCATCTGCTAAACACTTGGGATCCCAGTGATTTTTGCCCGATAGGCTTTGTACTGTGGAGCTGTGGGGGGGGTTTAAACCCTGCAAATACATGTATAAAGAAGAGAATCTAAAATTTTTAAAATTCAAGCTAATCCATTGAAGCTTAGAAGATTGGGTTTTGTAATAGTAAATAATAATAGGCTACGGCAGGCAGCTTAGTCTCTCCTGAAGTCTTGGCTGAAGCATCATGACTAACCCTCAGCTGCATCCATCAGCTCACAGTAATTGAGTGTTTCTCAGCTACAAAAGCTTCAGTACTGATTTCGAACTTTGCACATTTATGGTTTTGAACCCAGTTGTTTCACATCCCCTGAACGTTTCTGCAAGCCTAGCAGAGCAATCCCATTTCAGCAAATTTTTTAAGCTAGGTGGGAAAGCACATAACTAGGAAAACATTTTCCTTTGTTCTAGAAGGAACGTGCTAATTTTTCTCAGTCTGTGATTAACTCGATTACTTTTTATGGTCCTATATGTTACATGCTGTCGGGTGGGCATTTTCAATCAGTAGGAGATAGGGTCGGGAGTGGAGTGGCTTCTACGGCTGTGCCTGTGGTCTGGCTCATCTGGAGACCTGGCCCTGCCCTGGGGATGCCCCTGTGCTCTGAGTAGATCAAAGCAATTATCATTTGAGTTCTGCAACATCCAATGTAAGTTTTAGTTCCAGCGCTCATGTAAGGACTTAGTAAATCAACGTGAAATGTATGATAGTTACTGTACCGGTAAATCATGTTGCCTGGGTCATTGCCCACATTAGCCTAACACAGTAGCTCTTGTGATTTGTATGGGGTTGTCAGTGCAGTGCTGTGGCTGGTACAGGTCTGTGCGTTGTTTTCGGACCCAAAAAGAAATCATGAATAGGCTGCCCAGAGCAAAAATGCTCCCATGTGTTTTGGGAATGGTTGTATTCATCTAAAATGACCGTTCAAACCCGGAGGCAAAACGGAGCACAAAAATACATGAGGACACTATGAAAAACTTTCCAGAGGTAATGGCAGAGAGGTGCTGGGGTAGATCACCATTCTTCCAGCAAAGAGCAGCTGGTAGTTGATCCTGTTGAGAGGAAGGAGGGACTAGATGATCCCATCCAGAGCTTTGACGCTGCAAACGCTGTGAGGTGATGAAGTTCTTCCCAAAAATCCCAGTTTAACTAGTCAAAAGCCAAAGCTGGGTAGCAGGGTCCAGAGGCTGCTACTTCTCACTGAGTGTTTGCCTCATTTTCCTAATTTCCCAGGGCTTCAGGAAACATCTGGGATTCTCATCAAAGGTTGGACAGTTCTCTACTGTACTCCTCTTTTTTTTTTAAAAAAAAAAGAGTTTTTTGTCATTACAGCTGTTTGGGGGTTTCTTTTTCCCCTAATACACAAGGGGATGATGGCTTCTGAGTGCAAGTTCTCCAACAGCCAGGAAGCTTTGAGATGATAAACCAATCTTCAGAAGACTTTGTGTAACTGTGGGCCATTTGCTGGGGTTACCAAAATGTTGAGAGAGGGGAAAATTGGCAGATTCCTGTCCTCGTCACATGCAGGGAAAAAGGACTGACCCAGAAACCTTAAGTACTTTTCCCTGTCAGGTATTTGGGAACTGATGTGGCCTGCTCGTGGCCCTATGAAAAAAATTAATAAACGGAATAAAAACAAAACAACTGAGATTAATATGTGATTAAAACAAGCTTTTCTAGGCTTAGCGCTAGTTCTTGTGCTGGTTATTGAATACAATGGAAATTGCACCGTAAATTTTACATGCAACATTGAGAAAATAATACTAACAGTGTGTTTGATGGTCTTTTACACTGCAATTAACAGGGAAAGATTGCTTTGGGGAAGGGTTTTCCCTTTTAAATACAGTATTTCAGGATGGAATAAGACTTTGTTTACTAGTCTAGTATTGAAATGATTACTTCTAAAGCGTGACTTGAGCAATCATGATTGCCTCCTGCGATGAAGGGGGAGAGAATGAAATTCCCATTTCTAGCAGAGGAAAGTCTCTTTCCTTGAGTCTCTTGAAGGATCTGTTGTGCTCAGCCACATTAATTGAGTCCTGTGGACTTCAAAAGTTTTGCTTTTTAAACTTGAGAAGAGCTGCACCAGTTGTAAGTTTTATGAGGAAAAATCTGTTATAGACTAGGCCTAAAAGGGAAAAGAAAACACGTCTGTCTGGGCTGGCCAACTGGCACAGGCCTTCGTAGTAGTAAAGCGGGTAATTTTCTGCCACATGGGCCAGGGAAGATCCAGAGCTGGGCTTTTTTCCTTCCTTCTTTCAGAAGACTTTGGAGACTTCTAAAATAAGCCACGGTTCAGTCCAAAAAAATAGCCACTCGAAAATCATTTCCATCCGTGGCCGGGGGTATGTCATGCTCAGGTTTACTGGAGCTGTGTGGAAAGCCTATGCACTTGTCAAAAAAAAACCCTACAAAAAAAAGAGGGGGGGCAAATCTACCTCGTCTCCTCTTTCTTCAAACCACCCCTTCTTTCATGCGCTTTCCCAAATCTGTCATAAAAGGTATCCCAAGGTGGTTGTTAGTGAGCTCCCCTCATGAGAGATGATTAAAGCCAGATGAGACGGAGCCCCGAAACACAGTCCCTTTGTTAGAGAAAACAAAGGCCTGGGTAATTGGATTCACATTGAGTGAGGCACTTAAAACAGCAAAGTAACAAGAAAAATCTGCCGGGTTATGTCGTAACTGCCAGGGTGGGTGTTTTGTTATTTTAAAAGAGCATGACCGTCTCATTTTTTTACTAGCTTAGTCTGGTATATTGAAGTGGAAGATTAAAAAAAAATAATAATATCCCCAATTGTAACATATTTTATACAACCAACAGAGAGAGTTTGGGACACAGAAAGCAATGGGATTCGAAGCAGGTCACCGCGCCGGTGCAATAGCTATAAAGCAAGGAGCTATTTTTATCTCTTTGCCAACATTGCAACGCGCTGCATAGGATATACCCTCCGCGAGCCTTCGGCAGGGGCAAAGAGTCAATCCCAGCGTATCAGTCATCCTTAAACCTCATTTGTTTGGCTCATGTATAAACTATTCAGCTTCCAGTTGGCCTGTGGAGTCATTTTCCATAGCTCGGGAGCAGGCATGTACAGATGGGAACTAGTTGTCACCATCTTCTGCTGTGTTTGGGGAAAAAACTAATAAATACCAAATTGAAGGGAGACCTGAGCTGTCTTACGGATTTACTGCAGAAGTGCGTGTCTTCCAGACCTTTTATCATCGATTTTGCTCTGAGCACTAACGGTACAAGGAACAGCTGAATGTGCCAGGTTATCAGGTCTCCAAAAAAACAGGTTGGTGTTACTTACAGAGGTGCTAGTGAGATCTTGCAGGAAGGATGTGAAGTGGCTTTCAAGAATTGCTTTTCACTGTGTCATGGCAAACAATTTTAGATTTAATATGCAAATGTCTGCCAAAGAAAAGTATCTGGTTTGGCAAAGACTGATTTATTCCATCATAGGCTCCAGGGTAAAAATAAAAACAACTACAGAAAAAAAATCTGCTCTGAAGATCCCAGCGCCTATAAAAGATTAGTCTTAAGAAGAGTTAGCAGAGTGTTGAAAAATGTCGTGTCTTGTTTTCCATTGAAACTTGGCTGGCAGTCTTGAACGGAAAACCCAGAATCACATAGTCTAACACCCGCAAAGCTCAGCGCTTTTCAGCTCAGATTAAAACACTTGTAGTCGTCTGCTTTCTTGTAGCAAAGGTGTGATACACACAGCTCCTGGGAAGAGTGAACATGTGATTGCCAGGTCAGTCATTAGGTATGGGGTAATACTCATTCCCCACTTCAGAGATGGTGGAGATCTTTTTTATTAAAATTTTTCAAAGCCTCTAGGGATTAAGGCACCCAGTTTCCATTAATTTGAATCAAGCATCCAGATCCCGCTGGTAGCTTTGTAAAAACACAGCTTTCCTGCCTCACAGTTAAGGTACCTGTAGTTCAGAGGTTTTGATCTGGATCCCAATATCCCCAGCAGGAGTTGTAGCTCCTGAGCCAGGGAGGAGAGATTCAGCATGAGGCCTCAGCAGGTCTTGCAGATATAGTCAAACTCATTCACTTCATCAGGCCACCGAGGTGATGGGGAGCTGAATTCTAGGGTTTGGGGTTTTTTTTCCCCTTTTTTCTTTGTGTAGGGTTACTCTCCCTTGAAGTAGCTGAATGAGCTGCAGCTTCTGTGCTTCACGGGGTGTCTGTCTGTCTCTCCTCAGCAGCATGGTCACTTGCCTGAGCTCTCGGTGCTTCTCCGTCATCTCTGTTCAGACCAGAGTTCTTCTGGACATTTATCAGCAGCAGCCTCTCCCTGTGCTGGGCTCTCTTGGTTCTCATTCAACCTTTGGGTTTAAGCTCCCAAGAAAAGAAAGAAAAGATCTCTTTATAAGTTTAAAGAGTTCCCACTTCATTCTTCACTTAGGTGGGAAAGCACCAGAGGGATTTAAATCTTCTCTCCTCGCCCTTGCTGACTCTGAGAATGGAGGGAGAAAACTACCAAAGCTGCTGTTCAGCTGAGTTGTTCCAGGATTTAGAGCCTAAAGCCGTGTCTCATTTCTATAAGGCCCTCATGCTCTGTTGATAATCTCTGAACTGTTTCTTCAGGGATGAACAAACCTCAGTCACTGAGTGTGAACTAGAAAAAAAAAAAGTATGAGACTGGTGCTGATTTTTCTGGAGCTGTGAAAGGAGGCTGGTGTATTCCACCAGGGTATAGAGGTATTTCCCTCCTGCGCACGTGTTGTTAGGTCTCTGCTCTTGGTCCAGCACAAGCATAATTTCCCAAGACTCTTCTGGAGGGAACAATTGTGAATACAAGTCCTAAGTGAGCCCTTGTATCTTAGGTCTTGATAGGGTTAGTACGATACAAATTAAGCCTAACCTGCAAATCAATTTGACAACTGCTCAAAATTGGCTGGGGATAGCAGTTGGAACCCACTGTTACAACGGCTGCAAATGACCGAGTTGCAGAAGCTCATGCACTTGGGGAGCATCCAGGGCAGGGCAGGGAGATCGATGGACTCTCATCTGAGAGAGACAGATGGAAGGGCAGAACCAAGCATCAGAGCCTTTGGACAGTCTTCCCGGCCTCATCCCCTGTCATTCAGGTGTATCAGGCAACCCTTCGGCATGTTCAAAGTGGAGAAGGCACAACACATTTCCATACCGGCCCCAATTAGAAATACCAATAGCAGGATAATAAGCAGTTCAGCTTCTAGAATCGTTCTGAGGAGGAGGGAGCCACAGTGCTTCTCATTGCTGCAAACCCATTCCACATTTGTCTCCAGTCGGGCTTATTGCTCACAGAAACCTGAACTGCCTGTAATGCACCAGATGTGCAAAAAGAGCAGCCATTCCTCTTGCTATCATAGGCAGCCACACTTACAACAACAGCGACTTGTGCTTTGATTGCTTGTCTAAAACTAAAATTCAATTATGCAGTGCAGGCAGGCTTTGCTGTGACACAGAGGGTTAGAAATTAATGTTAACACTGTTTCTGGTTAAGACTTTTTGTGTTGATAAATAATTCATAAGGCAGTTAGCTCTTTGAGTCTGACAACACAAGAATATATTAATACAGTAGACTCAGCTAAAGGTCAGCCCTGAACAGTGAAGCATCTGAGCCATCTTTTATTCATTTTCTGACACAGACTCATTAATTATTACCGCATTTGAAGGTCTGCACGGGAAAAGTGCTAATGAGAAAAAGGATATTGGGTTTGATATCTGACGCTCAGTCTTTGAAATTACTTTAGATTAAAAAAAAGAGAGTGGAGAGAACAATACAAAACAGGCCAGGTAAGACCTTTTCTTTAATAAAAACTAGAATTAAAAAATGAAAGACTAAAGATAGAGTTGGGAGACACTGTTCAATCAGAAACAGGCGTTGCTGGGTTGCAAGTTTGAGTGGCTGATGGGTGATGAAGTTTCTAAGAAAGCATTAATACAGACATGATTAAAAGATGTCCCTTTTTAGGTGAGATGGAGTTGCTTTGAATCTTGTTTGTTGCCTTCAGGTTTGTTTTTCACATTTTTCATCTTGGCTGACCGTTTACCTCCCTACACTGTTTACAGTCACCAAATGAGGATTGCTCTGGCTTTGTGCTGTTGTCACCTGATGTTTTTCCATACCTTTTCCGTGCCATGCTGCTTTTAAATACCTTACAAAACCTACCTCGATACACTCATCCATGCAGCCTTCTACACCAAAAGGAGATTGTTAGTTTTCTCCTTTAGCCTGGTTTCCTAAGAAAACTAGATATATGCAGTCGCGTGTCCTTCCGTGTCTGTCTGTGCTTCCCCCATTCTAATCGGTTTTTTAAGCCCGTCAGTGAGTTGGTCCATCAAATTTGATGGAACAATAAACATCCCAAAACCAGTAAATTCTTGCAGTGTTTGGGGGGAGTGTGTTAAAAAAAAGAACTCATCTTCAATATTCCCACTAGGGAAAATGTTGCAGCTTAAGCTTATGCCTTATTAGATATCAGAGAATTTGCACAAGAAGGAACTCTGAGCGCAGGCCAAAGGCAACGGGGCCTCATTAGCAATTCTGCTTGGGGAAGTGCCCGTGAGGCTCGGGGTGAGCAGAACTCTGTTTATCCATAAGACAAATGAGATAGCCTCATGCTTTTGAATTCATTAACACAGGTGTGTCTTTATATTTATTAACAAACGTGCAGGAACCAGACCTTTAGGTTTGATGTGTGTATGCAGCTTGAAAAAATAGATATTTCCAGTTCCTGGACTTCCAAATAATGGCTTATCTTTAACATCAGGTTAGAGTCAGGCCACCAATATACCCAGTAATCTCTACTGCTTACTGCGCGTTTCTGTGGAGCTACTCGGGAAATACGGCAGGCTTGCAGAACTGCACTGCTGACATTATTTTGGTCTATGACACATTTCTTATTTACATACCGCAGTGTGTGTTTTTAAGCCATACTATGCCTGTGAAAGAGGTGATCTAAGGTTTTATGTGTGCTAGTAGATAAATGGAAACCTATCTTGTAGGAGCGGAAATAAATAATGTATCTATTTTGAGTTTCAATTAGTCTCGCTCAGAAAAAATACATTTTCTTTAACTAAGATGAAACGGATGCTTTAAAAATAAAGCTTTTCTCCATGCAATCAAAATTGCCCTAAAAGATACACCCATTATTGATGTGAAAATTGAACCACACTGAAATACAGTTATAATATCATGGGTTTGATGTAATCATTGAAGAGAAGAGAGCTCGGGAGTTGAGACCAAAACTGTGCCTTTAGCTTTCACACCACCGTGTCTTGGTACTGCTCAGTGCGTCGAGGGGAGAGCCCACTTCTAATACCAGACGATAATTCAGGGACGTCATGCTTCATCACAGGTAGTCCCATCTGCCTAGAGGAGTTCACAGAAACGTCTGTCCCTTCACACAGTATAACATCCTCACCTTCGCCACCTGATTGCACACCTAAAACTTCCCGTACAATGTCACCTGCTGCCGTCTTCGCCTCCTTCAAAAAAGTACATTTATTTGTTGAAAATGACTGGACTGTGATTTCCTCCTAAATTAAGGCAAAATGCAAAAGTTTTAAGGTAAATGTTACTCACCTTGGTTAAAAGTCACCTGATTTTTCAAGGCAGCTTTGAAATACAGAGCCCCACTTCTCTTCTACCCCTGGGTAATAGCTGCTGGTAAAATGCGAGAGACCTTCCCTTTGTCAGACCTCGGCTGAGCAAACTGGCAAACTCTATTCACTAAACCAGTGAATGATGTTTCAAGGCTGTGAAAATATTAGCATGTAATGTAACATCTCTGGAAATGTAATGTTTGCTACAGCTGTGTATAAATTTGTTTAATGGGTCTCTAACTCACCATCAGACTCATAAAGGCAGCCACTGTACAGGCTATTAGGCTGCAGTAACTTAATTGCTCGTTAATTGGGTAATTAGTGCTTTGTTTTGCTTTAAAGCCTAAACACTCATAAAAAGTGAATTAGCTGAGTAAACAAGAATGGAATTTTCATGATATGCTGTCCCAGTTATTGCACATAATTAATCAACCTTTTATTATCATTCCTTCTTTTTTTTTCCCCTCCTGGTGACTGCCTCAGGTAGGTTGGTAAACATCCCAGTTCAAACCCCAAGGAAAGCGCCCCACGTTATCTCCCATTAAGGAGAGGCTGGTACCTGTATGCCATGGGAGAGGGTGGTTTGTGTACAGCCCCAGCCCGCTGAGCCGGTGTGCTCACCCCGGCGCTGCTCTCGCCTCTCTCCCCCCGAAGCAGAGAGGGTCATGGGCAACTCAGGTGGCTGGGACCTGGTGGAGCCAGGTGGCTCTTCGGTAGGAAGTTGCACAGAAAGGACTAATTTACCTCTTCCCATTTCCCAGCATACGTGGTGTTCAGTTCCATAGCTCAGGCTAATCTAGCAGAAATGTAAATGAAAACCTAGCAGCCTGGAAAACTGGTTTATTTAACCAAGATGTGCATTAACATGAAACTGTTGCTGTACTACTCTAGAGGTATTTGGGCTCTTAAGAGATGGGCCTGCAAATGAATGCACTTAGCAGAAAATGTTCATCCCAGCTTTAGCACAGGTAGTTAAACTAAATATTGGGAGATGAAAAAGTAAATGGAAAGCCTGTTTGCACCCAACTATCGGAGGCTTTATTTGCGCTCCCAAACAGGATCACAGCCCCCTCATCCCTGCCAGGGGCACACCGAGTCTTGAGTGCCGGAAGGATTGCAATTGCTTGCACTGCTTAAACAGGGAGCGTCCTTAATTGGGATGACGGCCTTTGCTCTAACGAGCGGTTGCAGTAGTGCTGTAGGTGCTCCATGGTGCTCTGTCTTACATTGCTGGGCCTGACTGTTTAATGATGTCTTAATTGGCTTTGAGAACTCCTCAAGAGGAGGAGAGCAGGAGAGAAAGGAATTGGTGCAAATTTTTTTATATTTATTCTTGCTTTAGAGAAAATTTTAAAAGGAGGACAACTGACGTAGAGTATTACTCTTGTAGTGTAATATTACATGTAGAATTTTACATGTGAAGGATGTTTGGTTCCAATCTAAAGCGATGGAAGGTAATGCTGGATTTCCACATGGAAGGGAGGTTAAGGATTTACTGGTAGAGGCTAATGTCATAGTTGCCTGAGCATGCATTGAGTAAGGCTGAAGGATTTGGCTCACAAAGAGAGCGCAAAATGCAATTAAAGCGAGTCCCAGTAACTTTTATATTTGGCACTTGTGGTCAGATATTGATACTAAATATAAGCAGAACTTTACTGTAAAAATTAGACCTCTTTTATTGCAGAGCAATTGAGGTTTTACGAAGAATGGCACTGATCCATGGAGACTTTTTCCTAGCAAGCTGATAAAGGGAACAGCTGTGAAGTTTGACGTGTTGAAAGTTTAAGTTAGAAATCTTTGATCTGGTTGAATACATGGAGTTAACCACGTCTTTCATGCAGCACGTTTTCCAGATTCAGCACTGTCTATGGTTGCTTTCTTGGCTGTGCTCATGTACAGTCATCCGTTAACGAAGGTATGATGGTCTGTGAACGAGAGCACCAGGCTGTTCCCTCCAACATCGTAGGTCGGCTGTGGACGGCCTCCTGCGAGCAGAGGTTCTCAGAGATCTGGTTTGGTGTGTGCTCTCATTTAAAACCCATCTGTCTACAATGTGCAGAAGTTTGCCACGTAGATATTACTGTATTATAAGAGTTTCGAGCATGGTAATGGTTAACTGGTGGTGCGACTGTGGTTTTCTAGTGTTCAAAATGCCAGTTGAATATGGTGTAGTTGTTTCATCGGTCGTGAGTACGGCTGAAGCAAAAGGAAGGACTGGCCAGGTTCAGGACCGGACGCCTGCAGTTACATTGGCCGGATGAATCCTGTGTTGATTGTCTCTTACAGACCTGGCATTTCTTGAAGTCACTAATTAGGGAATAAATGCTCCTTTTTTGTTGGCTGCAGTTAAGTCCACTAGACCATCACTTATTGTTTTTACTTCTTGAGACATTTGACCGTACAAAACCTATAAAAACTTAGGAAAGAGACTGGCTGCTGTTATGAAAAGAATTGGAAGAAAATTGAACGAGCGGTCTTAATGAAAAAATTGAGGCTATTTGAAATACCTTGTCTCTCTGCTGCACTTTCATTATGTATGCTGCAAAATTCTCTACAAAAATGCTGACTTTAAAAAACATGTGTGAAAGGTGTGTGATTTTTTCCACGTAATCTTATACCCTTACCGTTTTTTTTTAAGTAGCATTCCAGGTAAGTTTTGGAGAATTGCAGAAAATGTATTCTGTAATTTGTACCCTCTTTGAGGGTTATTTTTCCCTTTTGCAGAGATTTTTCCAGTCTACAATGAAATACCGGCTCCTACAAAACTGTACTGGAATTTTTGAAATTGGCCGAAGGTATAAATGCCTGGGATTAACAAGTTTCAGCCTTTTTTTATGAACATATATTAAGCTATGTGTAAAATATATATTTCTACCAAATAGTGATTTATCATCTATTAATATGCAGGCTGCAGCGTCTGGCACATGCTGCAGTGAGTAGATGGCAGGGCTCCTGTTAACCGCTGCTTGCCTCTGCGCGTGAAATACATACATCCACGTTCATCCCAAACGGGGTGCAAATTTGTAAAGCAGACTACTGCCGAAGTGAGGCAAACTTGATTTATTGTTTCACACTTGTGTAAGTTCTGCTTGTGTTTTGGAAACTTCACTTGCTCGGTAGCTGTTGAGAAGGAGACGGGGAAAGGAGGAGACAACCTGGGAAGCACCGGTGCTCAGCGAGTTGTGCGCTTTCTGTCTCTCTTGATGTGATAGTCTATTAGTGGCAGTCAGCATCCAAATTGGAACCCCTCCAGGGAAGACAGCCTTCAAAACTGAAGCTTTCTGTGGTTTTTACCTTTGACAAAGCATAGAAATACACACGCTCACACACATATCTAGCCAAGTGACAGGTAGGTTTCAGGTTTAACCTGTAATCTATTGGCCAAATAGAAAACCCTCTCACTTTTGCTCAGGAGCTTTGTTGCTGCTCCATTTTCCCTGTTTTTCAGAATTATATTTTCCCTTTTTCGTTTGTGAATGGCTCTCCTTGAAAGCACAGTTCATAGTGGAAAAACTTTCTAGCTGAATGCCACGTGTTCCTTACCAAAACTGAACTTGAGAAGAAAAGTAAGCGTTGATAGAGCTGGGGGGGGGTTGTTACCTTGACGCTGGCAATAACTTTTTGTTGTTCA
>NW_009259800.1:2456213-2457073 GCF_000687185.1 Egretta garzetta
CATTCCTGGCAGGCTTGTATTAGATGTGGCCACCTAGTAACAAAACCAGAGAGATCACAATGGGACGCAGCATTACCGTGGAAGAGTTGTCAGTGAATCCCCCAGATGTCACGCAAATGATGGGGTGGGATTCTTGTTTTCCAAGCATCCTTCTCTCAACCCTTTGAACCAAACCAAGGAAGCCAAAAAAGTCAAGCATGCAGACATTTCCTTTCCCTCCCAGCTCTTCTGGTGTGGTAGAGTGGTTCAGCTTGATGTTCTCATCTTTATTATTGCTAGAATAGCAATAAGGGGGGGCAGTCTTGGCATGGGGTGCTCTCTGCAGAGAATCCCACCCTTGGAAGGCTGTGACATCGTTTGGCAGCTGCCTCGGTCCCTCTGTTTCGGGGAGTTTTCGGAAGAACTGTAAGGGATGATAAAGGCTGGCAGAGAAGATCAAGCTGATGATACATAGTCGGAAAATTTTCACATACAAACCCCAGCAAATCTGAAAACTGAGCCACAGCAACAGAGAGATTTATGTATTATGTATTGAAAAATACAAGCATAGGATGCTTTGTAAATGCTGGATCGCCAGCTCTCCTGAGCTGGGCTTTACAGTCTATTAAATTACTCTGGGCCGCAATCTGTTATAATAAATCGTTTGCATAGCACCTTTGGAGCACACTGCCAAGCAGAAAAAAAGACATGGCTTTTCCTCTGAAAAGCCTGACCAGTGAAGAGTCACAAATGGGGCAGTGGTTCAGGAGAGAGGAGGCGGAAAAATTGTTAGGAAGCGGGAACGGCAAAGAAAGCTTTCCCGGGGGAGGGGGGGTGGGGTGGGGTGGTTTTTATAGTGGCTGTGTTAAAGGACAAGAGGT
>NW_009259800.1:2457126-2523292 GCF_000687185.1 Egretta garzetta
GCTGTGTTAAAGGACAAGAGTTGGGGCTGTTGGGGTAACTGAAAGATGAGGAGGGAAGAAGATGCTGGAACCTATTAAGGAAAAAAAAAAGAGAACAGGAGGGGATTTCTGTCTTTTCGACTGCATGGGATCAAATGCATTACTACTCTGAATAATGCCCTCGTTTAGCTCCGTTGTGTGATGGATTTGAAGCTTCAAAACATAAATGAAACTAAGGGCCTAGATAGCCTAATGCTGTTATAAATTTTGAAGACCTGGTTTCAAATATGATTCAGGGGCCTTAGTGAAATGCGTTTGGGGATCTGAGCTCCATCCCTGTTGGGTAATTGCGCACATCACAGAAACATCACATCTTGGCATGATGCTGGTGCTCTGCCAAATGGAGGCTCCAAGGCTGCAATAGCAAGGGCAGCTGCAAGTTGTGATTTAGGAATGTTGGCTGGGAGATGTGGAGGCAGAGTCTACAAAGTTTCTGCCTAGAAAGCATTTAAAAAAAGGAAAGGAAAAAAAAAAATTTCCCAAGTTAATTCTCTCTTATGGAAAAAAGCATGTTGGAACAGCGGCGAGTACTTTGTGAAATTGCCAATGCCCCATTTTCCTGGGTTATAAAACTTCTTGCAAATACATCAGCTGTGTTCCCCTCCCCTTTCAGATTACATGTGGTGTGTTTGAAATACTTTTTTTAACATTCTCCAAATCACAGCATTAAAAAGGAGGAAAAAAGTCTGAATAAAATCTACTAGGTCAAAGATGAAAAGCTGGCCTAATGCATAGCAAAAGTAGCTGCATCCATTAATGTTGCTATTCTGAAACTCATGGGCACTGCCTGATTGTGTCCACCACTTGGGATTACTGACATTTTTCTCTGTCATCCAAAAATACAGAAAAACTTGTGCTGCAAACATCCTCAACTCTGTTTGAGTAGCTCTAATTTACATGACTTAGGTAGGCGTAAAAGATGAGAAATGACCTTTTCAACATGACTTCAGATATTAAAACGATCTTACAATCTTATTATCATGAGAACATTTCGCAGAGTATTAAGCTCAATAAATTACCTTTTCCCCAAGCTGCTAACCCTCGATCCCTCAGGGGCAGCTGCAGCAACGATGTTGGTTCACGGCCTTCTTATTTTAGCTGAATTGCTTAATTGGTATGTGTTCTACATCCCCGATTGAGTATTTGGAGCACAAATGAAGGTTAGAACCTTTGCGCTAGTTATCGACTGGAAGAAAATTGATTCACGCTCAGGAGTGCAGTTGGGAGACGATTCACAATCCTCCCTAGGAAGGAAAGATCCTGCTCTTTTTCCCTAGATTTCTTGCAAAGGTCATTCCAACTGAACATTGTCGTATTTTTGTCTTGGTGGTTGCTTTTTTTTTGACACAGCAGATCACTGTTCGAGAACCTGAGTTTTAGTTTCCCAGACGTGTTCGTAGCTGAACTTGAAATTGCAGTACTGTGGGTGCTGTCCTTTCTTCTCTTCGCCTCCCCTGGTCTTTGCAGACCTGCATTTGTCGTTCTCCAGAAGACCCTGCTTCCTGGGACATCCTGTGGCAAAATGAGTTATCATTCCCCAAGCGTTCTCTGCCTTTGTTGCATCCAAGAGAGGAAAAAAAAAAGGGCTATCAAAGAACAGCACTGTTTCAGCTCCCAACCTCAAGATGTATCCCATAAGGTGACTTCCCAAGGACATGCTTCCATTGTGCTGAACATCTTTAGTTCAGTGAGCGAAAATAAATCCTTAAGTAAAGGTCATTCAAAGTGATGAACAAATTTAAACTAAATGCACGTGCCTTGTATTGCCTAATAACTGCTCTTTTCTTCGCAATATGATCAAGCCCTTCTGTGCATCAACTGCTACAAATGCCTTTGTTTTTCTGTGATCTTTGTAGGAGGAACCTGAGCTTTCTTGTGGCCTGTATTAATAGAAACATCAAAATGGCATAGATTCTGCTTTCTTTTTAATGTTCATTAAAGGGCAAACATGTGACTTAGCCAGCCTCAGCAAGATTCCCTCCGGCTCCGTGAGCATGCCAAAAAGAGAGACAAGGCAGCCAAAGCAAGAGGAAGGGAAACGGGGAAAAAAAAAAAAAGCTTAAAAGTCAGACAGACACGGAGGGGGCAGCAGGATGTCAGCTCAGCATGTTGACATGCCACAATCTGTTAGCTCAGTCTCGTTAATATGGAGGCCAATGAGAAAGGAGATAGACAGGATTGGAGGAGGAAATTTGGCAGCGGCAAATAAACCCAGATACAGGCACTGAGATACCGTAAGATGCTTCGTCTGAGGAATGCTGCAAAATAGAGCTCAATAGAGCTCAACTGTTGAATTCATGTGCAAGGAGTGTGCAACCTTGAGTGTTTTGTTCAGTGGGTGGTAACTAATTTGAGAATTGGTAGGTTTTCACCATGGCACCGAGGGACAAAAATACAGTAGGAATTATGATTTTTGTGTAATACGTGCCCAAGTACTATGGGAGAGCGTATTTGCTGTGACAGGTCTTGCCACCGTAATCTGTTCAACCCATGGGCTCTGCAGAGTTTGATGGGGTTTTGGATACCATCCAAGAGTCGGTGGCTTTCCCAGGCACTGCATAGATTGAATGTTTGTAGAGGCTTGAGCGAGTGAGACTGCTGATACCTTAAAGGTGATTTCAGCATTGGCCGTTGTCTGAAGGTATGTAATTGCCATAGTCTGAAGGAGCATATGGGAAGGCTGGAATTTTTTTCATTTGGCCACTTGCCTTTATTTCTTGTATTTCGTAGCACCCTAATGCTTTGATTGAAAGCCTTTGATGTCATTGAGAGTCTTAAAACTTGTGATAAGTATCATGATAGTTTAAATACATAAATTCAGATTTCTTCTTCTGGTAAAAGAGTAAGTGGTTTAGGTACTTGCATAGAAAGTCCTGTAGAAATCTAACAGAAAATGATCTCCTGCATGGGATGTAATACAGAAGGATATCACTGTCCTAGAAATCTGTGAGGTAAAAATATTAAAAAATGAAATACAGATTTCTGTCAGCACTTACAGAGGGCAACAGTCTTCAGTTCTCTTCAAGTACTGTGGATCTCAGTTTGTCTGTGGATTTACCCTAAGCGAGTTGTGTATTATCTTTATTTTAACACAGCTAAGATTTCAGAGCCAAAGTCAAATATCAGCATGATCAGTGACTGACCGTAAAAATAAGTAAATGGAGCACTCCCCTGATCTTTGGCACTTCTGAAATGTTTTTTCTTGCTATTGTTTGGAAGAGTCTCTTGGGAGCTTCAAAATGAGAATGTTTCCTTATGTTTTCTCTTCCATTAAGTCTGGCACTGAACTGGAGGGTTACTCTTGACTGTCAGACTGTTAGTGTTTGGGGTTTTTTGTTTTGCATTTTTTTGAGAAAAGAAAAAAGCTTTAAATCATTTAAATTCTCTTGCATCCCACACACATTCAGTTAAAACAAGATTGCAAGGCAGATCATGGCTTAAGCAGAAGCAGCAGTATTTGCTTCATATCTTGCACTACTTATCCAGCCTTGGCTTGTAGTACCATGCTGAGCCAATAGAAACAGCACATAGCTAAGCAGATGCTTTCTTTCTAATATGACCACGTGTGGGGACACAAAGTGCCCACATGTCTGCATTGTAGGTTGATCCAGATCTCCTGTGCTTGCAGGAGGTACAAATTTCACCATTCTCAGTGGAGGAGACACCCATCCCAGCGAGCAATAGGCACAAGGGCCAGCCATGCTTCCCCAGGGTTTTCCCAAAGGAAATCCTTCAAATGTGAGTATGTTAGGAAGTGCAGGAGAATTGCAGATGTCTCATGCTGGAAGCACAGACGGTGAATTGCCCCATTGCCATGTTCCCAGCGCATGACCCTCCTGATGGACCGACCATGTGCCGTCCTGGGTTGGCTTGGTGACAGGAAAAAAAATTCAGCTCTGATCTTGGGCCTTGGAAACTTATTGTCAGATTTCTCTCCTTCCAAAAGGAAAAAATACATGCACACATGGATTTTCTGTCGTCTAAACATATTTATAACTCTTCTAATAACCTGTAGGGTTATCCTGACTGGGTCTGTGCTACGACGTGGCTGCGGTTCATTTTGCTGCTCTGATAAAACCAGCATAGTCCTTAAGCCACTTGAGATCTCTCTTCCCAGAAAAGAAATATGTTTGTTATTAGGCTGTGTAAGGGAACATAAATAATTGTATTGGGAGTGAGATAATATTTGTAGCTTTTATTTATATTGTGAATGCTTGCAGAGAAAGGTCTAAGGAGCAAACGAGCAAATACCCTTTTTTCCAATGTCTGTATCATGCACATTGTCCGCGGATACCAGGCATCGATTCTATAACTTACAAGTTATAGAGAAGCTAACTGTAAATATGTCAACATTTTCTTTGTCATCCCAGAACACTCAATAATCGCTGAGATAACTTGGATGTAAGCCGGGGAGTGCCGTAGCAATAAGGTCCAAGGCTTTGAACTTGATTCAAAATTATATGGAAACTTACTGTCGAACGCAAAGATTTTTATGTTCTTACAGTAAGTTCTCTTGCCAAAGGGACAAATTCCAATATCTGATATTACTTAAGGTTTTTTGAGTGCTGTACTTTTCATGCCTGACGTGCCATCGGTTCTGTGACCTACACAGCAGCATTGCAACTGCAGTCCACGTTACCTTCGCTCCCGACTGTCCTTTGGCAATGCCTCAGTTTCCCCCCAGGTTTTTACCTTTTGTACGTAGATCTTTCATATCAAGAGAAAGTCATTCATGTATGAAGTTTCCAAGCATTCTGTGTCAGCAAAAACGGAAGTTTTGGTGGTGGTGGCAACTTGAAGGTCAAGTGATGGCGGCACGTGACAGTTTTGGGACCTTCCGGGTTTATTTCCACCTTCTTGAAACTTAGCTCATTCAATGGTGATGAGTCTCCCAACTGCCTCTTCAGGACAAGAGCCATCGTCATTAACTTAAGTGTATTAGTGCAGGGATGAGGACGTCTCCTGTCTTTCTTGAACAGATTTTTCCCTTGTGCCTCGCGGTTTATGTGCCACTGTGTTGAAAGGAATAGCCAAGTTCCTAAAAGACAGAGTCCTGGTTGTTCTCCGAGGGGAAGCGGGGAAGCAGAGACACCACAGGTTCTCGATGCCTTTGCAGCGGTGCCCAGGCTGAGCCGGGGACACGAGCTCCCCGGGGAGGTGGGAGCAGAAGCATCCAATTCTCACCCTGCCAGCTCCAGGCTGGCAAACCTCCCTGCTGGCAGCCCAGCCGCTGGGGGCGGCCCCCTCCAGCCTGGAAAATCTTCTAAGAAAGGAAAAAAAGAGTTAAAACAAAAATAGGGAAAACATGCCAAATGGCAGCCAGGAAGCAGAGTGCAGCTTCTAGGCCAGAGGCCAGCCAAGTCTGAGCACAGCAGCCTGACACACAGCAATGAGCCGTTACGGGGAAAGAGCCCGCTACCTTGCAAAGGAGCAGCAGAAGTCAGCCAGTGTTGGTGGAGTGGGGTTTTTCAAAAGGAGAGAGCCCTCCGAGTCCTCTTCTAGGAAAAGCGTGCTCGCAGGGCGGAAGGGATGACTTCTTAGGAGAAACAAGGCAAGTCAACATGGAATTGGCAAGTGCAAAATTCTGGTTCCTCAAGCCATTTTGTCCTTTTTAATGATTTCTTTTTATCCTTCTTTCATGTCCTGTTTTCTCAAAAAAATGTTTACATTTCAGGATGAAAGTGGTCTTTGTGACGCAGAGAGCAGAGGTGGAGGCGTGAAATGGGAGGTGTGTGGGCAGGAGAGCAGGCTGAGCACGGGGAGCACGTTTGGATGAGCAATGCCGAGCAGCCACCTCGCAGTCAGACTGCAGGCGATCAAATGCATGTGGCTAAAAAGCCAACATCGCAAAGTTCAGAATATTCTTTCAAAAAAAGTAGTTTTTAGGGCAAGGTGGCACCAGTTCCGTCAGCTACACCTTACGTTTAACACAAGCAAGGTAATTCTATTCTTTCGGTCTTGTAGTGAGCCCAGTAGCTTGTGTTTGAGCAGCTCACACCACCCATTGGGTCACCTAGCCTGGATCAGAAGACTTGGAGCAGCGATGTACCATAGCAGCTAGGCCGGTGGCTGGGGCAGGGAGCGCTCTGAGTGACACCTTTGGGGGAATAGCTGGGCAGAGGTCCTTGGCCTCCTTTCCCACAGATATTGCGTATCACCGCTGCATCCAGCCTTGCTTCAGGGCACTGCAAATCCACCATTTTTCTTTGTCCTTTTTTTGCATTTCATCCGCAGCAGTGACTCAACGTCTTGCACCAGATTTCTGAATTTGTCCAGCTTTACCATCCTGCCGTTTCCTCTTGCTGAGTTCTCTGTTTGTGACTGGGAATAAAAACAATTATATTACCAGTAAGTCCCTTCAAATCCAGTGAAGGAAATTTTGGAACAACAGAGACTGGCTTATAATTGTTGTGGCCCTAGCTTTGGCTTAAAGCAAAGAAGCTCTTGGGGCCAGCAGATGAAAAGATAGGTAATTCTAGTTTCTATCTTCTGAATCATCAGTAGGGATTCCACTCAAATTTGGAGGGCAAGTATGAACTCAAAACCGGTGGGGTTCTTGGATCTCTTTTCCTGGGAAGGGTGGGAGCAAAAAGAAGGCACAGAATGTTCTCGTAAGCTTTCCTGGGAAAATGGTAACAGTAACATGGAGAAAACACACATGTGGAAGGAATGTACTCTTAAGATCAAGGCACTAGAGAGGGAACTCTTGGGTACAAGATGTGTTTTCCCGGCGCTCTTGTGACAGAGGAAAAAAGGGGAATGAGTATGAGCAAGGCGTGTTTATGTCTTCTCTGCTGTACGCTCCTGGTGCGCCTGTTCTGGTGGGTTCCTCAGCTCAGACCATCACTCCAGCAGTAGGAGTGTTGTGCTTTGAAACTGCCTGGTTTACATCATCACCCAGGCTTCTGTGTTACCAGTTTTCTCATGAAGTTACAGTTACGCAAAAGCCATTGCAGTGAGTTGAGCAAGTTTCCTCCTCCAGTTTCTTAGAAGGATAACGAGAAGCAGGCGATCAGGTTGAAGCAGGAACCGAGAAATGTTTATTAACGCTTGCTTTGAATGTGTTTTACTGCGAAGAAGCTAAAGAATCAATGTATATTTTAATTGCTGCCAAGGAGGAAAGGGTGACTCACTGACAAAACTCCAGTCCATGGTGGGTGGAGTTGGGGGGGGTGGGTGTCTGTTTGTTGACATTTAATATCTTTTAAATTGCCAGCTTTAATTAAACAATCTGACGCTAGTCAGAAATTTTGTTTCTTTAATGCAAAAGAAGACAAATTTTGCAAAACTGTCTTACCCACTAAGATCAGGATGCGAATTTATCAGATTAAAGGAGAAACACACCTTTCTTTGTTCTTAAATGGAGGGTTGGTTGTTTTGAGCACGTAGCCATCCCAGGTCACTCAACCGCAGAAGTCTGTTCAAAGGTATTTAAATTGACAACCCAGCCTAACGCAAAGAACTTGCTTTTGTCTCTGTTTTCATGACAAGGAATTACATTAAATGGGGAAGGTTCTCAGGCTGAATCTTTGTTATCCTAAACTTCTGTTTGCAATAGAATAAATTACAGGATATGGTTCTTTTCTAGTCATTGCTGGATTTGGTGATTGTGGAACTGAATATGAGATTATGACCTGGTTTTTTGGAAGTGGTAGAATACACAAATACAACCAAAGATTTCTTTGATGTGGTCCTTTTTTGCAGTCATAGTTTTTAAACACACGACCAAGCTTTTTCTAAAAACCTGTGAGACAAAGGTGAGGATTAGGAACCAAAATAACCTTGAAAGAATATTTGAGACCCAGATTTGCTTGTGTTGAGGAGATTCGGAAAAGGGGGAATATTTGGTGATAGCTTTTGCTTCTTGTGAAGTATATACCTGAATGGCAAAAGATGCCACATTCATATAGTGCAAATTAGAGTGAAAGAGGGGGCTGTAGTCTCCGTTACAGCTGGGGTCTCATACCTCTGTCAGACTCCATGTTTTTTAAATAGTTGCATTGATTTCTCGTGTTTGGGATGTTATTCGATACCTGGACGATAAGATTTTTCGGGTGTGAGGACTGTGTTTACTCTAAATGGGCTTAAAGTGGCCAAGAAAGAGAAGAAGAGAGTAAACAGTTAACGTGTTCAGGAAACAGACTTCAAAGTTTGTTGTGAGAGTAAGATTCTTCCTCCCTGAAAGTTCAAAATGCCAGAGTCTAAAAGCCACTCAGTACTTCAAAAGCAAATGTATCACAGTAATGCATAACCTTCTAGATAAGGTGTCTCCTCCCAGCAGGAAAAAAGAAAGTAAGAGCAAGTGTGTGTGAGAGAGGGACAGAGATGCAAGGTGCGGTGGGCAGGATCTGGGCTACAGCTGCAGAGATGGTTTTCCTCCTGAAGCAGGGCTGGGGGGGAGCCAAGAGCTCCTGGGGGATGCTTGGCTTCATCGGCTTCATCCCTTCTCTCCATATTCCTCCTGGCAGGGGCTGCGACAGAGTGGGAAGCAGTTACACCCCGCTGTATGGCTGCTCCTGGTCAGTCCAGCAGCGTGAAAATCGTTCTTAGCTACATCAGAGACCGTATGTGCTCTGTGTCCTCCACATCTCTCAGGATTTGCAGTCCTGTTTCACAAAACTGTGTCTGCAGCCGTTTCAGGATGCTCCCCAAGAGCACACAAGGAGCATTTGGCAAGTGTATCGCTGCATGCAGACTTTTTTGGAAAGCAAGTCAAAGTGGGAGTAATCACTTTCATGAATCATTGTGGTAATAGAGAAATTCTCTTCTTTATTGACCTGTGCAGCATGGCACTGATATCAATCAGTACCCTGTGCAGCTATGGGAAGCCTTATGAACATCATTCATTCAAGCAATAAACACAAAAAAAAATCATCTAGGCTGCATTTTGTTCCAGTCACAGCCTTCTTGGCAAAGGACTGTCTCTAATCCGTTGCAACTGTTTAAAGTTTCGTGCACGCATTCATTATTATTCCCCAATCACGGCAAAGACATTTTAAATGTTATTTTCCCTATTAAAAACATCGTACCCCTCCTACAAAGAGAATACGGTGTATTACCAGCAACTGGCTGATGGTCAAGCAGTAGCTGTGCGACAGCAAACCCAGTTCGTTGGCTCTACAGTGGGAGAGTAATTTCAGAGAGCTTTGCTGTGAGGTTGAAGGCAGTTTTGCCCTCTGATGCTGCTTTATATCCAGACGCTTAGTACACCAGGGGGTTAAGCTTCCTTCCACCTCTCTGTAGCTGATTGCATCGTCCCACAGGGAATAAACGTGTGGCTCCGAAGCGCCAAGCATGAGCCTTAGGCCCAAAGTGGCAGCAGTGATGGCCAACATGGGGTCTGTTAAAAGAGCAGAACTTTGCCTTCAACTCCACATCCAAAGTTGCTGCAGCGCTGCATGGGGCGCTTCCTTGCTGCTTGTTTAGCTTTGGAGAAGCAAAAATCTCTGAGATGTTGGTACGGCACCTAGCCAAAGCTTGGGGAAGGGCAAATGATGGAGAACTTTTTTTTCCTGCTGTATCACCAGATAGGTAGATAGGTGGGTAGGTAGATAGATGGATAAGGGTGAAACTAAAAACATTTCCTCTGTCTCAAGCTGTAGCAATTAGACAGCGCTTCCCCACTGATGCGTATCAGATAGATGCATAAAACCGTACAGCTGCTTTTTCCCTCAAAGGCCAATGTACACTTGAATATTGTGTACTGTTTTCAACAGCAGTACAGCTGCACCAGGGCTAGCAAAAATCAAATGCTCATGTAGACAAGGCCTATTTTATCAGCGCACTCGCAGGTTTTTTTCGTGACATTGTAGTAAAAACACCTGAGCCCTGTCTATTTTCAGATACATGGCTGTTGAAAAATGAGTATGTTTTGTAGTCTACCAGAGACTGCAGAGACCGAGCTTCTTGGTCTATAACAAATACCGCTGGAGAACATTAAGCAGCAATTCGCTGTTTCATTGGCAGGAAATAGGATGTTTTTGAAGTGTGACAACGTGTCTGTTTAAATTTTGATGAGACACAGGTTCACAAAAGGTAATAAGGGTTTGGTAACCGTCCTGGAGTGCTTGCTGCAAAGGTAGGTGTCTGTTTTCAGTGTCAGCTGATGGGAAAGGACATTTGTCAGCCAGCGCTGCGACACATTGCTCATTCATTGTATCTGTTCCCCACGTACTAAGTAGGGGGACAGAGAATTGTCACTGGCCACTGAGCATTTCTCACGGCTGACCGCTATGTCAAAAATAAGCTATTCAAACCTGCTTGTGGTATGCGCTGGAAAGAGCCCTTAATTAAAACTCAGTTGGAATTAGAGCTTAATATGGGCCAGGTAGCTGAACAGCACTGCAGGGAGGGGAGACTTCTGGCATTTTATATGTTAATTTGTTATAAATGCTAAAGGGCAAGCCCTGTCCTTTCCTAGTTGCCAGGGCCAATGCTGTTACGATCTGGCATGGGCTTTCTGTGCACTAATTTCCACCTCCCTTTATAAGGCCGCTATCCCAGTGTTCGAATGGTCCCTTTGGAGCAGATCTGTGCTTCAAGAGCGCTGTGGGATTGTCGGAGTCTTGCTGGGTCATCTCGTGCTCTTATTTTTGCAAGGTAGAAAGCGAGTTAATAAGGTAGCTCCGTTTCAAAGCCTAGGTGTCTTTATCTGCTTCTTCTCTTCTGCTGGGAACTGTTAGCAACATTTACCTTCTTTTTCTCAGATGTCTGAGATGTACTTTGGACTGTTCCACATTTTTTGTTTGTGTAAAATACAGTAAAAACTGCAAACAGGAAGGATGTATGTGATTGCCTGCTGGTTATGAAAGCTCCCGTAAGCGCCAGCTTGGAACAAAGGAAGCACTGAAAAAGGCAACTGTAAAGAAGCACAGGATTAATTTTAATGCAGTTTAGAAATTCCAGCAACTTTTTTCTGAGTGTAGAATAAACATTTTAGTGAATCGAGTGAAACAATCTGGAGGAAACAGGGATTTGTGTTCTTCTTGATGGAGTTGATCCAATTTTTAGTGGAAATTATCCTTCAAAGCTTCACTGAGGCCCAGATTCAAAAAAAGCAGCCCTTCATATCAAGCCTGTTCAGATGAATCATTGTTCATTATTTGTGTTATACATTAATGCCTAGTTGCTTCAATCGAGATAGATGTTCTGCCATATGCAAGCACATATTAGAGACAGTCTTTGCCAAGAGCCTTCTAGATAGCTGAAGTGGGGAAGGAGTATGGGAGAGGAGGAGGAAGCGAGGTTGGATGACGAACTGAGCACCAACAGAGAATGTGATTTCCAAAAAAACCTCCGCTGAAAGTCTGCGGCAGAGCCAGTGTAAAACCAAGGTTGCCTGCCCACACATCTTCCTCTAATAGCCCATCATCCATGGACTCCCAAGACATTTGATTGCACCTACGTCTTCCTTGTATGCGTTTCCTTAGCTGGGAAATCACACTGTCTCAGCGTGATTTATTAAGGTTCAAATTGAAATGTCATAAATAATGGGATCTGACTTGGTGGAGCTGTGCTGCTGTCCAGAGCGCCAGCATAAAGAAGGTCACAGCACATGCCAAAGAGTGTCACCTTCACAGCTCAGTTTCTTAGCCATTACTCCTGGACTTAGCAATAGGCTTAGGAGGAGAACTAATAAAAACATCATGGCAGTAGTTGGATATACAGAAGCCCAAGTGCACCACCTTTTCGTTTGATTCAGCATAAAATACAGTCTACAATTTTTATCTACATCTCCTCAAAGCAAAAATAAATAAATAAAACAGATTTTCCCACCTGTTATGCATTACTATACTTACCCTGTGCAATTGAATCAGAGAGAGATGAAAGGAGGGTTAATTACCATATGTCAGTGTTTCAGATTCCACAGATTCTGGGAATTATGGCACTATTCAAAAATTGACGAAGATTCAGAGATAAATATTTGGCTTCTCATCAACACGAAAGTTCACTGTCTGGAAACGTCCCATCCCTCCAGCACGTTCAGCACTGTACTGAAGCAGTGGCTGTGTCTTGCACTATACCCTTGGGTGGGAAAGAAAGCATCTGAGAACAGTCATTCCTGTAGGCGTATTCCATTTCATAGATTCAATGGGCCAAGCTCGTCACTGGATGTTTTGCAATTAAGGAATTAAGACAGCAGAGGTTTTGGCCCATCTCTTCAGAAGTGAGAATCATTTATCATGACTCCATTGCCTGGTTCTTAATGTGCCCCAGGGGCAACCGCAGTCAGCGAAACATGAAGGTGCGTTGGAGTACTAGAGAGGGTTTGCCTTTCACTAGAACACCCAATCTTGATTTTTAAGTATTCCAAGGCATTACGGTGTTAGTGATGGACTGCCACGTTCAGGCACTTGCCTTCTGAGTTTGGCAATAGGATACGTCTGCCCTATCATCTACCCTTTCCTTCTTTGTACTCATATTAATCATTTAAGTTATTCCCTATTTTCTGTAGGTAGTTATAAATAACAGCGTACTTTTTCTCTCTATTTTTGCTACTTAAAATTATGAGTTCCAGTGACTTTATATTATTGTTCTTAGAACTCCAGGAAGACAAAACCCACTGAAATAATAGCTTTCATTTCTGTAACATTTTCATTCCAATTTCAGAAAACACAGCAGTGGTGAATGAACTGAAACTCCCTCACTCCACCAACGGGGAAACTGAGGCACAGCTGAACTAAGTGATTTGCTCAAGAGCCAAGCGGTCTGTGGCTCGGTTAGGGGCAGAGGTCTCACCTCTGGACCTCAGGAGCTCTCAGACAAACTGGGAACCTGTTAGGTACTGAGGGCCCCCTCAGGTTTTCAAATCTTCCTTTTACCTGTCTCTCCTGTGCAGAAAGGTGTAAAATAGGATAGCTTTCACGAGATGTGCATAAAGAAGGCAGCTGTTACCAAGCTCTGAATAGACCTGATTAATCAGATGTATCCACACCGGGATGTTGTGTGCCTTGTGTGTAATTTGGAGTTGTATGTTTTTAACTCTAGCACACCTTAAAAACCTCTCTGGATAATTCTCCGTAAGTCTTCTCCATCGATCATATGGAATTTTTCAGCTGAAATCTGCTTTCCATTTACTTTTCACCTTCAAATTGCAGTTCCCCAAGGTCCTTTATAGAGAACTATAAATTGTAGATAGACGTTTTTGATTCTTTTTATTCAAGCTTAATATCTTGCTCAGTTAGTGAACCCTTAGGAATTGCCGTGTGGCCCCTTATAACCGGGGTGGTAATAAAGTGGCGGATTTGCAGAAACCCTATAAAAATGTGTGCAACGGTAAATTGTATTTAGGCTACTACTGGGGAGAGAGGCATGAATGTACAATTATGAGAAGGATGTCCCTGAAGAGAGATTTCAATCCGTTGCCATAGTCTAAATCCTCTATCTCGTGGTGCACAAGGTAATTCAGGCATAGAGCAGAGGATTTTTTTTTTCTAAAGAGATTATATTACCCATCTCCTCTGTTGATGGATTTTATTGCACAGGTTCACTGAGAGTTTTATTATTGCATTACTTAATCTGTTTTTGAGGTTCCTGAAACATTTTAAATATAATAATGAGTTCAGCTGTATGCCTGCGCTTGGCTCCTCTCATTCTGTTACCAAGGCAGAGCCTGCGACCCCGGCTGAGCCGGCCAGCCCGGGACCCTGCGACCGGCAGCGCTGAGCAAAGCCAACTGCTGTGGCGGATCCCTTAGCGCTAATTCCCTGCAGAACGGCATGAATGTTAAACAGACTTGTCGGATATCATCTAAATAACAGATTCCAGTCCTTTGCCTTCTTCCAAAATAGGGCAAGGGCGAGTTATGACAAAGATGGAGAGATGGCTGCGGGACGTTCCCGTGATTGGCAGCCTGCTTCTGCCTCTGAAGTTTCTTGTGCCACATCTCGTTTCAAAAGCCAGCTGCTCAGATAACGAAGTGTCATTAAGAGGCATGACACTTGTCATACCATTTTAAAGAAGTGTTGTGGTGTTAGAAAAAAAAACAACAAAGCATTCCCATGTGGAAATCGTGGCATAACATCCTTCTTAACAGTGTGATAATGGGGAGGACAGTCTTACTTCTCTTCAAATAGATAAGAACTTTTTCCTAACTGACAAGAGTTTTCATAGGGTGTTGGTAGGCCTGATTTTTAAATTGGACTTAATCCAGACCTTTAAAAATACGTTTTTTCATGACAGCTTTTTTTTTTTATATAGAAAACATGGGATTTTGCCTGCCCCACTGCATATTTTTTTTTCGTTGTTCTCAGAAGAGCAGGAGGTGGTAGATATATCTGTTGTAATAGTTCAGCATTCATGCATTCTGTTTGCTAAACCAATCTGAAAGCAGTGTGGGAATATAGATCACTATTACAGTGAATTCCCATACTGCTAACGTCAGAAATGATACAATGCTTTAGTAAAAGAGCTACTTCCTCTACGAGCAGTTGCAGGTTTGTGATGCCAGTTAGAGCATAAGACAAAAATGAACAAAAATGCCCTTCATTTTGAACTTCAGTTCATAGTTCAGACATGGCTACAAGGGCTTTTCCCAGCAAACTTTCTCTCCTTTTCACAAGATCAAGGCAGATTGCATTTATCTGATAGATATATATGCGTGTGTGTAGAAACTTAATAGAAATATTTTGGCTTTGAAATAGGCCAGAAAGTTTGAAAATTGCATGAGTTCAGTGAGTCCGGAAGCTCTGTTGCGTGGCAGCGTTAGGTGGTTATGGAAAACCTGGGATGAGGCACCAAGCCTCAAGCTTTGGAGAGCTCTTTGTTACTGCTGGGCTCTACTGGTGCTTTAAGTTCATGCATTGCGATGGCAGCTGGCGTTGATGCCTTTGGTTGTCCACCACCAATACCCATTGCTCTCTATGGGGAATGTCCCCCTAACCGCAACCTCCGAACGGCACCTCACTTGGACGCTTGCACTGACAGCACGATGTCTACTCTGATAGGAGCACGGTGATGTCCTGGGCTTCATCAGCTCTCTGCTTGTCACTGTTACTTGCTGGAAACAATAAATACCTCAGTGTGAGAACAGCTGTGGACTAGGGTGAGGAGGAGGAGGAGGATGTTGAAGTGTGAGAGGAGGCAATTGTAGCCTGGTATCCTCTGCTGGGGTTAATACTTCAGTATGGTGGCTTGAGAACTTGGCTGAAATGCCTACAGAGAAGCCCAGATGAGTGCATTTTTACTTTGAGGTTGAGAAGATACTCTTTTTTTAATCAAGAGCTCATGAAAGTACCAAACTAAGTCCTGATGGCAAAGACCCATCCCAGGCAGCGGTCAGTTCCAGTGCTTTACCAGAGGGTCTCAGTTAATGTGACCGTCTCTAGAAAAGAGGTGATAACTCCTCAGGCTTCTCCCTGCCTCTTATTTTTCACTGAAACTCATATTCAACACACCAGTTACGAAGGTGTTTATTAACTCCTAACATCTATGCCTTAGGAAGCAATTGAGACCCTCGATTCGTTGCAGGTAGGCAGGTTACCCAACAAACTATAAAAACATCCTTGAGTTGATGCTTGGAGCACTGCAGGAGGATGAGTGAACCATCCCAGGTGAACTCTCACAGGGTTTTCCTTGGTCGGTGCCAGGCTGTGGACCGCGGAACAGATCCTGCAGAGTTCTGCCATGGCCGAGGCAAGCATCTGAGCAATAGCGTTCGATTACTTCTTTGGCTTAATTTTGTTTTCCCAAAGGGATACATGGTTACCTGCAGCAGCACAAAGTTCTCTTAACAAGAAGAGTTTTCTGCACACTACAGGGCTTAATGAATCCAATTTGCAGCCATTTTTTCATTAATGGAAGTCTGTAGTAATTAAGTAGAATGCGTGCAGGTACAGACTCTTAACAGCTTGCTGTATTTTCAAGTAAACCCTCAAATGAGTTTGCTTGGAAGTTTGTATTCATGGCTAAGAAAGTAGTGTTTACCATGAGTAAGGCAGTAACTCTGGGTAGTATCTCCAATGCAAGTCTGTCTTCCTGTCTTTTCCTGCGTTCCCAACACAGTGAATGACCTGGATCTATGGTTTAGGATCTGATGTCTGAATGTGGGGGCGAACCGAAACCATTTATCCTACTACGACGATGATCTAGCAGCTGGATTTTAAAGGAACGGTGTCTCTAAACTCTCTAAAGTCGCTTTATTTGGCAGTACATTGCAAATAAATCTGCTTTGTTCTTAGAATCTTTTTTCTTTTCTCTTATCACCAAGATACAGCTTGATTCTTGTGTTACCTGTGCCTTGCAATGTTTCTGATGCCGGTGAAACAGCAAGTATCAGAATTCCATGTTCAAAAAGTCCTTAGGGATTACATTCAGTACAACCAAGGCAGCCTGCCTGTGTCTAGTAATCTCTGTGCTATAAGCCACATCCATGAATTAAAAAAACCCTGGATAGCCAGCTGGAGACAAGGAAAATGTTCTACTGTTGCATGGCTGAGGACAGTTACTCTGGCAGCCTTCGTTAGTCGATGCTTAGCTGATAATGAGTCTCAGCAAATGGCCTGCATTCAATATAAACTCCTTTGTGTGTTTGAATGTTTCACCAGTCCACAATATCGTTTAAACTTTATGCTTCTAATTTTACTCAATGGAAACCAGATGAAATGAAAACAGGAATAGTCAAAAGAAAACACTGTGTTTGAAATATAGGCCTGTGAGCAAGGAAAAACCCTGAATTTTTTCTAAACCCAGATGAGTCACTAACCCACTGTAAGACATGCCTAAATCACTTGAGTACTCTCCATCTTTTCTTGGGTAAATAAGCGTCGCATGGAGGACACCATGATTTCAAGATCAAAATGGTGGAGATTTGCCATGGCCCCATTTCACACAGCGGGTTACTCGCTCTTCTGGCAGCTTTGCCTGGGTTATATTCCCCCCCGCTTACCCATCGGCCGCGATCAATTCGGCTGTATCTACAGAGAGTTTCCTCTTTGTGGTGAACGTGTAGGAGGCTGAATTTGAGTTCTCATGAAAGCGAGAGAGTGAACGGTAGCCAAGCACGGTGCGCGCAGGTGCTGCGCGAGCCATCCAGTCATAACTCCGCTCTGCGCCTCAACTCAGACCTGAAACTGCCCCTGCTATTTAAGGTCTGACTGCACCCACCGCGGCTTCAGCAGTCCCGAGGTGTCTCGTGTTTGGGGGACATTGACACGCTTCCACACAGACGAATCCGTGATCATGAATGTTCATAGAATCATAGAATGTTTTGGGTTGGAAGGAACCCCTAGAGGTCATCTAGTCCAACCCCCCCGCAGGAGCAGGGACACCGCTAACTAGATCAGGCTGCTCAGAGCCCCATCCAACCTGGCCTGGAATGTTTCCAGGAATGGGGCCTCCACCACCTCTCTGGGCAACCTGTTCCAGTGTTTCACCACCCTCATTGTAAAGAATTTCTTCCTTATATCCAGTCTAAACCTACCCTGCTTCAGTTTAAAACCATCCCCCCTTGTCCTGTCACTGCTGGCCCTACTAAAAAGATTTTCCCCATCTTTCCTATAGGCCCCCTTTAGGTACTGAAAGGCCGCAATCAGGCCTTTATGTTATTATGCAAATGTTATTTGCATTACAAGTGGAGACGGATCATTTTTTAAACCTAGATCTTTAAGATGTCAGGATTCAGTATTAGCGCAGTTTAAACCCATTAGCAATACCTAAGGTAAATGTACATTTTAAGTGGCAAATGATAGACCGGCTTTAAGTTCCCTGTTTACTTTTTGATACTGGAACATTTTGATTTTTTGCAAAGCCATTTCCAGCACTGTTTCAGCCCAAACTCCAATTCCGTGAGTGTCTGGGAAAAACAGGAGACACCCACTGTCTGAATATGTAAGTTATGCACAGTAATTAGGCCTATCCTCTCCCTTGGAGGCTTAGTTACAGGATTTCTGGTAAAATGGAAGCCAAATTGGTCATGCTGGTAGTACTGGTGACTCACACATAGGCGCTTTCATACTTAAAACTGGAGCAAAGTGGTGCAGTTTGCTGCGTCTGCAGCTCCAGCATGATCAATGTTTTGGGCCAGAAAGAATGGACAAAACCTGCCCTGATTGACCCCCTAAAGTTCTCAGTGAGGAGCTCCAGGGCGCAAACCAAGCTACAAATTGGTCAACCCGAGATACTGATATGAAAATCTCCAGGGCACTTGTCTTTAGTCAAAACTTCTCCTCGGCTGCATTAGCTGCTCTGTGGTCTAACAGATTTCACCTGCAACTTTGCAGTCATCTGAAATGAAAGACAAGCGCTTCCGACCATGGCAGGAACAAAAAGGATTGCAAGGGGAGAGCAGGCAGGGGAAGAGACAGCTTTGTTTGATTTAAAACAAACAAAATAAGAAGGCACTTGGCAGGAGTGAAAACTCTGAAAAAAATGGTTTGCGAAGGATTCATGCTAGCTGATACCGAAAGCGAGCGGTGGAGCCCAGACACTCATTTCGGAAGGAAGCTGGTCAGGATCACAGTAACCCCAGTGGGAGTCCGTACCAGCAGGAGGAAGCTCAGCATCACTGCAGGATTGACTCTTGGACTCTGCTCTGTTGTTCCCAAATGCAGAGTCAGAAATTCTTACAGAGGTATATAATTTTTTTTCTTTCATATTGGGGTCACCACCGTGTTGCGTGATGAAGAGGTGCAAACTGAGGTCAGAGGAGCAGGAAATGGCTTTTGAATTCTTCTGGTTTTTTATCAGGTGGTTTCTTAGGAATCACAAAGTATTGTTCTGCTTGGGTCATGCTGGAATCAGGCTCAGACTGGGACCAGAAATCCGACTTCCAAAATGCTCCACATCCACTGCTGAATTCTCTGATGGGTCCACCAAGCACTGAAACAGCCATATGTGGATGGGGTTTGCCAGTGTAGTCTGTCCAAAAGATATGGTGAGCACAGTGTCGGCCTTAGGAAAGTAAAAATAGTAATTTTACATCAGCCAGCTATCCCCACTCACTGCTCCCAGCAGATTTAGAGTGCAGCTGAGAATCCATCCTGACAATTTTGCTGGTAAAGCAACTCTCTGAAAGATATTTCCTGCCACAGAAATATGTGTCCCAAGTAGGAGAAGATTGTTTGCTCAGAGAAGTGCAGGGAGCAAAGCGTGGTGAAGAACAGCTGGGAAGAGCAATATTGTACCTTGTTGCACCCAGAAGAGCTGAGCGGGGCTGGCTGAGACAGCAGCGCTGGACGGCTGCGTGCCTCGGCGCTGTGCTGCGAGAGCCCAATGCAGTAGCTGAGAGCATGCAGCGGTCACGAGCACTCAGAATAGTGTGGGTGCTTCAGAGAAGCATGGTGAGGTTAAATGCACTCCGTCTTTCTTTTATCACTAGTCTAAGATACAGCGTTGATGAAACCAACGTGCTTATTTACTTCTGTGACTTTTCATCTCTTGTTTACCATGTTTCCTCTAAATATCAGCGGATATCTCTCAAAGACCAGGATGGTATTCATCAGCAACAGCTTATAAAAGAAGAGAAAGAAGCTGCTGGCATTCTTTCCTGTCACTTGATTGTAAAACAAAAACTTAATATTCTTAATAGCTTTTCGCTTTTAGAGTAGAAGTTAAATCCCATTGCTCTTCCAGGCAGGGAAGTGGTGACAACAGTTGAGTGAAATCTCAGCAGATGTGAAGGGGAAAGTATTTTGACTGGGGGTTTTGCTGCTTGTAAGGGTTTGTAGTTGTCAGGAACTTAGAACTTCTTGATTTTGGTGGCGAACTCTTTGGGGAAAAAGAGCCCTGGTTACAAATTTGTCTCTACATCTGAGAGTGATGTGAGTGTTCAGAGTCTCCTGCTTTAACTGGTGGGCTGCATCTTTACTCTTAAAGGCATAGTAGTGGGAAACATAATCAAATGTTGCCTTCCAATTCCAGTGTCCTTATTAGAAAATACTGGTAAGTACCTCTGTGACTGCCAAAGCCCTTTTGGGTTCAGTGGTACCAGTACTAGCAAGAGAAATACCTCCCAGGTTCTTGAGTCACAAGCAGCAACATGGGTTTTCATGTGAAAATAAGCTATAGGAGCTAAGCACAGGTATAGGAAACACTTGCAAATCATTCAGACTAGGAAATTTTGGTTCTAAAGAAGAGTCTAATTTCAAAAGAGTGCTTCGGGAGAGAATCAGCGTGCCGGCGTGAACTTTTGGCTCCACTGAGGTCTTAAACACTGACATGATTATGAGAGGCTTTTCCTTGTTTGTTAATATTTTTAGCTGAAGGTTCTTGCCTAACTTCAGAGACTTAAGCATATGCTAAACCTGCCTTCTTGCCAAAAAGGCTTTCTGGGAAGGGAGATTAATTAAAAATTGCCTCAAATTCACAATTCAGGCTTCTGGTCTTGCAGCATGCTCTGTGCTACTGAGTTGTCGTGTTTGAGTGAAGATGGGTGCAGACAGCACACAGACTGTGCATGCGGCTATTATCTTCTCTTTGTCCCGTAGTCTGTATTCTAGAAGAGGTGGCATGCTGAGAATTTTGATGCAGAATAATTTTTAAAAGCATGGGGCCATGGATTAGGGAAGTTTTTGATTTGAAGAATGATTCATAGTGACTCACCTGAGGGATTTCTCTTTATTAAACTAACAAGGAAAGAAAACATTGAGCAGTTCAGACTTCGAAGACCTCATCAAATTCCTGCTTCTGCAATGGTGAATTTGATTAGGTAAGGGAAGGAGTTTCACATGATCCCAAAAGCTTTTGTGTTATACTTGTTTCTTGTTAGTCCACTAAATGGCCTTATCCTCCTCACACTTGATCTGTGCCTGACCTACGTGTCAGCAAACAGCAACTCCTTTTTGTAACCTTTAAAAAAACCCTCAGCTGAGTTTTAATAAAGGTACAGCTAACTTGCAAAACGTCCGCGTGTCTAAAGCCAGTTACTTGAAAGGAGATTTTAGATCTTCTTAGAAGCCAGGCCAAACATAGTGGGATCTTTCTTCCCAGTTAAAGGGTGGCATTTTGGACTGCACAAAGTCCTGATAAAGTATCTGTGACTGGCGAAGTTTCCCTGGAGCCCAGTGTCTGATTGTCAGCACAAAGGTATATTTGGACCGTTTTGGGAGGGACGTGTGGACATCAGCATTTCTTGACATCAGATGAACCATCTTAGTTCCTGTGATGGACAGATTGGTGTTGCAAGTGCTCTGTCCTTAGGAAGACAGGCATTTTAGTGTTCGGTTGTTATGGTAAACTGGGTGAATGATGCTGGAAGACACTGTTGGCCAGTGAAAATACATTGACAAGGTCACATGTAGCCTATAAAATTCCTGTTGCTTTTAGATCCAGCTGACAGGCATCCTTTAGACTTGAATATTGCTGTGTAACCTTCCCAAGGACCTCCAGAGCTGAAATATTTGACAAGAAAACTGAAGCTCAACACCAAGGTCTTCCCTGCTCATGAATTTTTCATGTCTTTGTTTGAAAAATGCTAGGCAGTAAAACCCTCTCCTTATCTCTGCTGTAAGGCACAGTAATTAACATTCACACTGGGAAAAACCCCCAAAACAAAACAAAACAAAAAGAACTGTCTTGTTTCTGTTGAAGCTTAATTGCTTTGTTGATTTTATCTTTTGGGCTTATGTGTGTTAGTGAATTGCCCCCACTCCCACTCTCTTCTTTCTCTTCCTTCTTCCTCGCTTACCCTTTCTATTACAGATCCCAACATCAGTCTGGTGGAAGTCAACAAAACGTAGGCCATTGGCTGTGGTCAGGTCAGGATTCAGCCTTGAATCCTACATCTTCCATGAAACAAGATCAGATAGTTGGTATTATTAATGCTCTCCTTTGCATTTAGGTGCTGATAAACTATTTGTCATGATCCGTTTAATAAAGGTGATGATATCTTACACTTGGCAGCCAAGGCTGTTACAATCCTGTGCAGTAACGGCTCCATCCTGCTGTGCTCTTCCATCCTGAGTTTGTATGGAATTGATACCCCGTGTCACAGTTCTGTTAAAATCTTCATATTTGGTGTTATAGTCAGAACAAATCTTGTGTCAGAGAAGGGTAGAATAGATTGATACATGCTGGCGCGTATCCAGACATGCCTAGATCTCACACTGGTATCCCAATAAAATATTGCCAGCCTGAAAACATATCTTGGGAAATTGTCTAAAGTTTATCTAAAAGCCCTTAAAATATTCAGGAGTATTCCCTGTCCTTAAAGGGAATCACCTTTATCCAATGTGAGCCTTGGCGTGTGCCAGGTGTTGCTTTTCTCAGGAAACGAGACCTGATGCTTCCCAGGGCTGTGCTTTCCAGTTCCTTCTCTGATCTCCTTAATAAATCTGACCAGAGAGAAGCCACATAGGATCTGTATTTCTCAGACTTACTACAGTAGCTGAAATGAACTTTTCATCTTGTTAACGTTCCTCATAGCCTGTGACAGTGGCTTTGAGTCATTATTACAAGTTTTGGTAGAGGATTATGAAGATCAAAACCTTTGTGCAGCTGTTGCCCAGTCCCGCCAAGCCCACCATCTCTTCGTGTTGAGCAAGAGGGCAATCGAGCTGAAACCAGGTAACAGATGAATAAGCTTCTTTGTGGTATTTATTATTATATAGTTATTATGACTTATTGAAGAGAGGGATGTGCGCATCAGCGCAGAACAGTAGTTCTAGACTATCACCCAAAATTAAGCACGGTTTCCCTGCTCACTGATGGGACTTCATTGGCTTAGGTAGTGAGGGAATGTGCATGAAGCAACTCTTCAAAGTCCTAAAGCTGGCAGAGACCAGGAACCCACCCTGCCATCCTCCTCCCCATTGACCCAGGCCCATTCTTATCCCACACTCCCAACTTCACTCCCCACACTAGGCTGCAGTTTCCCAAAAAGTTTTTAAATTTCTCTGTGCTGGGAGTTGCTTTTCAAATGCGCCATAAAAATCGCAGTGACTCAGGTGAATTGGAGCCTGAGACACCATCTCTCCCCTGACGAACAGACGTGGTGTGTGCTGTATGGATAAGCTCATGCTGCTCTCCAAGTGGCGGTCTCCATTTTATGCACTGTGGGCAAATGCATGATTGCAAGTGTTAATGGAAAGGTAACTATAGCTTGACTTGGCTTTTTTGGTGCAAAAAGCTGTGTATTGTACACAAATGACAAATTGTGCGTTGTGAAGTAACACAGTGGCTTTAACGCACTCATCCTTACGATAGCAGGAGTATAGGAACAGGTTAACCACTATTCAGCTCTCTGGCAAACTTCTCTAACCCCTAATTATTAGCTGCCTTATCAATGAATATCTGAGCAATCCTTTTTTTTTTTTTTTCCCTAAATGGAAAATCCTGAATCTAGTCCTTATTGCTGCTGAAAAGAAAATGAGTATGCTGATTACCTACGTGCCAGTTGCTCCATCAATTCAATGTAGGAAAACAATTATGGTTTGGAAAATTTGCAGTTCATTTGCATTAAGAGAAAAAAAATCTTTATTCAAAGATAATTATTGCTTAAGAACTTGCTACAAAAATACCAATGGATTTTTTTCTTTTAAAATATTGTTTAATATTCATAATATGTTACACCGAAGAAAAGTACATATACCTGCCTATCTGTCAAAGGTAGGACTCGTGAACAATAGATACTGTTCTCCATGGGAAGTGCAAAAAGCTTTAGCTAGGATAAGGGTCATTATCGTCATTAGTATTATCATTTTACTCCTCCTTAAACTCTGAAATAAATTGAACTAAGACTTTTCAACAGTTAAGAACCTGAGGGAGTTCAATTAACCCATTAAAGAAAATTCCACTACAGAGTTTAAGACCGATGAGGAAAAATTTGGCTTAATATATTTTAGTTGGTCAAAGCACAAGCCATGGAACAAAGCTTCTGAACATAATTTTTTTAGCCTCCCCTAGATGTTGAAGACCATTAAGCCTTTTAAAATTGCCATTAATGTGTGTCAACTCCCGCGGTTTCATTTTCTAGTGACTTCGAGCAGATGTAGTTCACATTTATAACCAGCATGATCTTCACCATCTGAACATTCATGATTTTATGAAATAAGACCCTTGAGACATAATGTTTTATTCCCTCAGGGTGAGATGTACCCATGAAGTGACTCAGATGGAAAGCTTGTAGCTGTTACACTGACTAAACTTTCTCTCTGTGGTGGCACCAAGACTGTCAAATCAGTGGGCGGCGCGGTTTGATTGGCAGTACCGGTTTGAAGGTCGTTTTGCTCAATGTATTCAAAGTGAGACAGATACGGCTTTTTTTTTTTTTTTTTTTCAGTTCTTCCTCTGATTAATTGCCTCATTCAATTTCAACTCTATTGCAGTTAAACATTAATTCAGTAGGACTTAATAATGTATTCATTTATGATCTTGCTTGTGCATTAATGACAATGATTTGCTGTTTTTTTAATTATAGGGATCTATGCAATGCGTATTTTACATCCACTTACAGGAAAATGCTATACGCTCTTGTTCTTTTATGTCAGATAAATTAAACACTCAAAGAAGTGCTGAAGTACTTTATGAAATATTTCATTCTAAATATTTGCTGCAAAATATGTATTGCTACAGACGCCAGCTTTAAAAACCCTTGGAGTAGATTTGTATATAGCTAGGGATTACATCTTTTCATACTGTATGTGAGTGATAGTCCTGGAACTCTACAAGAGCACACTACAGAAAAATGTGCATCCTGCTTAATAAGAAAGTGCCTTTGTTTCATTTTAACACCAATTAAGAGGATGGCTTTGGTTTGGCTTTCTTCTGTTTCAGTTCTTTCCAGTAATTCAGGCACTGGAGGAGGAGTGGTTTAAAGTGGTTTCTGCACCATGACAATACGCCTTCTAACCACTGGGCATCTCCAGCGGACCCCGCTTTTCCTGTCCCCCAAATACTCTTTTTGAAATCAGCTCACAAAGAATTTGCTAAGCTTGAAGTGCAACTGCATTGCATGAGTAGTGGCTTTAAGTCTACACATTTTTTGTATTACTGGGACTTTCCTTGGTCACGTTTCTTATTCCATAAACCATACCGTAGTACCAAACCAGTTTTTGTTCTCTAGGCCTCCACATCTATTTCTGCATCGTAATGGAGATAAAAGTAAATATTCACGCGCAGACTGTTTCATTGGTTTGTGCCTACTCTTTTGGTACCTTTCATCTTTAGCGTTATTTCCAACCAAAGGGTAAATAACCATTCCATGCAGTCTCTGCTCCCACAGACGTGGTTATCCAATCTGACTTAGCACTTACACAGAATTACAGCCACACGTCATCTCTGCGTGGTGCTGGGCACAGCTACCTCCTGGGACTTTTGTCTCGATTCAGACATGGCTGGAGCTGAAACTACTAGTTTGCCTGGTAATCCTTAGCTGGTTACCAGGCTGTGCGTTAACGGTGCTCCTGACTGCACGTATGTGGTTTTCCTGTGGTCGCATTAATACTACACATGGCTCCTGCTAGCATAATTACTTAGTGTAGCTTGAAAGGTCTGATCACCTACCGCTAAAATGACACTTTAATGGGGATTACAGTTTTCCAGCTCAAGTGTTTGGTAGCTTTAATTAAGCAGGAAAAGGCCAGATCAGTAGCAGAGTCAACATCTCTCAGTTGGATGGCATTCTGTTTTGATCCCAAGCTGTATATTGGTCCCATGTGAGTGATGTATTGGGATGGTCTTTTTGCTGTAAATTATTTTACGTATTCTGCTCGCTAACAAAAAAGAATTTGGATGCTGTGAGCCACGTACTGTTCATCTGCTGCAGGTTTCAGTCTTTCCCCCCCATCCTGAAGTCCAGTTTCAAAATTTCTCATGAAAGCTAGAGAGGAACTTCCTATTTTTCTTTCTTTTTCCACTCTCCAGTTTGCAGCTACATATTTTTTTTTCCCTTGCTCATGACAAACTAAATAATTTTTTCATTCTCATTACTGCAGAACTACTCTTGGGAAGATATCTATTTATGTTCCACTAAGGTCATTAGATTTTAAGGTTTTGGTTCAGCAAATATTTATGGGTTCCTGAGCTGAGATATCTCTAAATCTCATGAGTCAATGGGATTATTTCTGGTGATAGTAGAGGGAGGGGAACCAGTGTTTTTCAAATAACTACCAGCTATATCTTTATATCTTAAATATCTTCATCTATCTGTCTTAAATGCTTTCACTGGGGCATTGAATTCTCCTTCTCTCTTTTATACATGTGTTTATCCACTTGAAATTTAAAGGATTTCGGAGCGTCTCATGGGTTCTTCATTCTTTGGGCAGTTGGTTTAAACTTCTGCACAGTTTTTTATTTACTGATCTGGATTGCAATGGGGCATCAACCAGCCTAATCCAGAAATTCTAATTAGCACTTCACATCTTCAAAGCATTGTACAAACGTGAACTAATCATATATTAATCATGCTGAATTTTATGTTGGCTTATGTATTCTCTCTCATGTGCAGTGCATTACAACCTGTCATATTACGAGCCATAGTATTTGAGAGATGAATCCAAGCTCTTCAGCTTTGTGTTCTTCAGAAGAAAGGCGATCGTCTAAAAATAGCTCCTACTCCTTTTCTTCCTTGTCATTAACATTTGGTACTATCATTAGTCATTTGAAAAATCACTATACTTACTTCTATGGCTTGTCCAACGATGATTGCCCTAATCTGTTTACTCTGATTTCTCCTTATTCTGATTGTTGATTCACTAAGCTGTTTTCTGTCATTATGTGGGTTCTGGAGTTGCTAAATAACATGGAGTATTGGTTTCATTTAAAAAAAATCATGTGTAGCGTTCATGCCAAAATTGATGATTTTTCTTCACTAAGCCCATTTAATTAATTTGTCATCTCCCTCTCTCTCCTTGCTATTTGTTTCTGAATAAAATAGTGAGAAGTTGTTGGGATACCAGCAGTGGGCCATTCAGTGGGCGCATTAGCGCTCTGCAAGGGCTGTCTGTTGCAAATGCGACCCTGTTGCTAGTGCAGTGGTTCTGAGTCACATCTTGTCAGGCGTGACCTAACTACTGGATCGACTAAAACTAAAACCACAGTAGGTTTTTTTTTAATAGTCACTCTTTGAGGAAAATAAGCAAATTTAATTGTGAGGAAAATTAGCAAGAGAGCATCTAATAACGTGTCCTGCTCCCACACTGCAGGTAAAGATTTAGAACGTGGTCCTATGGGGTGTGAGCTCCATCATTTCCCACCTTCTACAGCTCAGTGCAAAAGCTGTGCCCCAGTGATTTCCAAACACCAGATGGGTCCTGGTGGAGCAGTGGTACCACCACAGGTCAGTAATGAGCTGTAGAGCATCTGAGGTGCCAGGGTATTGGAAGGTGCTTCAGGATCCTGCAGGTTTTTGGGTTGCTGAGCATTATAGAAACCTGTAATTCACACTGGCGGTGCTCAGAGGATTATTCCTGATCTGAACCTCTATTAACCTCTATTAACTCTAGCATGATGTAATTTGCTTAGACATTACCATGCTAATTACACGTTAACTTTCCATACTTACCATGTACTATACCTCCCAGAGGAAAATACGGTATTCAGAACAAAAAAAGATTTAGAGTTCATACGCTTAAAAGAATGCATAAAACTTTGGCAGAAACAGAATGTTGAAGTGATATATCTTCCTAATGACCACAATAAGCAGTACTGTGTTGTCACTGTAGGAATTTTTCAGTCAACCCTGGTTAGTTATTTGAAATATGTTAGGGTGATGGTTCTCACTCAGGTATTTTGTTTGGTTTTTTGGAATGGAGAACTTCTGAGAAGAGATTGTGCTGAAAACTTTTGTGAACTAATGGCAGAAAGTACAAAAACGTGTGTGTGGAGTAAAGTTTCAAATGTACTTAGGCTTTAGAGCAAAATACGCTTTTTGTTGGTATTTAATGGCTTAGGACTGCATTTCTTGACGTTACATTAAATCAGATCAATACAGTAAATGAGGAAATACAGCACACTGTGCATTTATCATGCACGTCATTGTCCTTAGAGGTCATCAGATAAGCAAATAAGAAAGTGATTTCTCATTTCTTATTTTCAATGAGCAATTACTAGTAATGTTGAAGTATATTATGCATCATTACTTGTTCAGTGTCCTTTATTAAAAAAGGAGAAGTGTAGAGGTTTAATGAAAGGGTTTTAGCTAACCAGAAAGTTGTAGAAATAGGGGGAACTCGTTCAAGCAAATTTTTTATGAAAAGCAAATATTATTACACATTTTCTTCGTCAGTTCTCAGCAGTGTGTTCTCAAAACAGGACTGTGTGATGAAAGATGTGCCATTACTATCCTTCAAGAGTCAAGAAAATCGAGGCACAGAGTCACGCAGCAAATTGTTGTTCAAGTTAGGGAGTAAACTCAGTCCTTGTTTGCACTCTTGTCTTCTAACCACCTCACTGCTTCCAAAACCTCCAGTCTATGAGCAGCAGAGAGAAAGAAGTGAATGTTACCAGTAACATTTGTAATAAAATTAATAGGAACTATTTTATTAACTTCTGGCGCGGTACAGGAGTACCTTTATACTGTCGCTGGTAAGGGAACAGCCAGGGTACAGAGGCAAACATCTAGCAAAGGTAGCTTATGTGCAGAGCAATGTCTCCTGTTCTGCTTCACTAATGGTAGCTATGGCAACCTCAGGACATTAACTTATGCAGTGATTGCAAGCCGTGAGCATCAAAGCAAGTAATTAGGGAGACAAATGGGAAGTCTTGATGGATTCTTCCATCGAGATCAAAGCTTCATGTAAGTTTTTCATTAATTTGGGAACAAGCACTGAGATTATTTGTATGTTCTGTTAGGCTATCAATGAAAATTGGGACCAAACCTAGATTGTTTTGTAATTTTTCAAGGAAGGGCAACTCAACCCAATCAAAAACCTTTTTAATAGCAGTGATAGTAAATCAGGAGTGCACTAGTTGAATCAGGCCATTGGAGTATTCCTAGATGTTTTCAGCAGAAATATAATTGTGCTAAACTTAGGTTGTCCTCATCATTAACAGGAACTGTAACTCAAACATTTTAAGAATGCAGTATTTAATCCATGACGTGTGCTTCTAAGGATTCACAGGATTAGGTGGTTCGGTCTTAGTATCTTCAAATCAAGAACAGAGAGTTGCTGGTTGAAATGTAATGACCTGTGGTGTATAGATGCTCTGAGCTGATGGTCTGTGGTCCCGTCTGGCTTTGTACTCTAACCTGTCTTTGTTAAGGAAAGAGACTGGGCAGTGTAAACCCTGTGGACAGCATGAAGTCCTCAAATAATAGGGCAGATGATAAATTGTCTGAAGCAACAATGAGTAATTGTAATGTAAATCTTCATGCAAACCTTTGGATGGGCAAGTTCTCTCTATATAGGGAGCTTAGAGTGAATTTGCAAGTACCATTTTTCCTATCTTCCCCCATCTGCGAGTGTTTCAATAACCATATGCTATATTTCCCTGTTTCCAAGATTTGCTTTTCTGGAAGGTAACTTACCTAAATCAGGCAGGGGTTTTCCAAGTCAGTGAAACTTCCACAGCACTTCACTGAGTATAGAGCTTCGTGTGGGATGCAGCAATAGTCCCTAGAGTATCAATAACTTCATTTTGTTGGGATTTTGAGGCAGACATTAATATTTGGGTTGGGCTTTCATTTTTAATTGATGAGGGAAAAGACTATCTGCCTTTCTTTCCTTCTTGATAACGCAAGCTTCTCTTTAGTAACTTCAAACACCCCAATTCTTCAGTTAAAGGCGAATTAAGTTTTCCTATATTTCAAATTAGCTCTCTGAGGGTGGCATCAGCTCTGTTTCTTTTATGTTTAAGTCCCAGTTCTTTAATCTGTTTCTAATACATTCTGTTCAGCAATTTTGCATTTCTGTTTTAGTGGAAGCAATGCTGATTAATTCCTTCTTATGACATCTGTGGCTGCATCCTAGATTAAACCTACTCTAATACAGAGCCTATCATTAAGTGTTAAATATTCTTGCAAGGCTACTTAAATTAGATTCAACATCAGTGGATCATTTAGTAGAGAGTCGTTAATTCTCCATCTTACGGCAAGGCCACATTCTGGTGATGCTTTTAATCACAAGATTATTGAGGTATGATTTGAAAGGGATATGCTGCCCATATTTTGCCTTTGGGCAAATTATGAAAGGTCAAGTTGCCAAGGAAACAAAACTAAGATAACATTACTAATTCCTGAGTCCAAGAGTTGTCTTTCCTGATCATATCATTTGCTCAGCATACATGCTTAGAAAAGACACCAGCTAACAATATCTCTGCCATTTAGTTCCACAGAAAATGGCTTTATAATTCTTGCTCTTCTAGATAGTGTTTGTGGTGATGACAAGGCTCACCAGAACACTTGACCTCTGTAGAACTCACCGATTAGTTTGTTTGATGGTTTACGGATATGGTAAACATTATTCCTAATTTAGAGAAGGAAAAAGAAGGAAGGAAAGGGTTAGGATTTACGTATTCAAAGGTAGCTGCAAACCTAAGATTTTACCAGTTTTGACAGTCTAATCTACAGCTCTTTAGAGAATCCTGATGTTCATAAAGCGAAGAGCACTTGATAACACAACTTTATTAAGGCACCTCAAGTTAAACGCTCAGAATCACAAAGCCCTGAAATTTTTCTTCTGGTCGCAAGTCCAGCCAGTGGCAGAGCCAGAAAGAGCTAGCCAGTATTTACTGCTATCCAGACTGCTGTGCGTCCTCTTTTTCTGTTGTTTTCTTTTTTCATTTCCTATTCCAGATGCGAAGCAGTAGTATAGGATTGGCTCCAGTGCAGGAAAACCTGTATGGAGTGGTAGCATGCTATGATGAGTCTCTTCCTGCCTCTTTCTCCCTTCCATCCATAGATGTATGCGTGTATAATTTGTGCGTGTGGCTTTGTGTCCAATTCCTTGTCCTTCCTTTGGACAACTGATGAAAAAGGAATCATTTTATTCCCTGAAGTATCAGCATCTGAGAGTGTGGTAGATTCTGTCCTTAAATTTCCAGTCTGAACTGCGCTGTGTCGTAGGGCACTGCATAATGAATACGACCCTGCCAATCAAGACACTCTGTTTTATATCACTTATTACTAAATTGAAAATGGTGTTTTACTACAGCAATAAAGGGCTGGTACAGCATGAGGTACATTTTTATACAACTCTATGAACTTTGTCTTTGAAAACATTATAGCCTTGAATTTGAGAGCACAGTGGAAGGCAATATAATTTGATTACCTATATTAATCAAGTAGAGTACAACATATAAAACCAGTAATGCATAAGTCTGACTGGAGCCAGATAACCCTCTTGTGCATCTTAGAAAGATTTATTTTCAGTAATATAATTCATTTGACATGAAAGTATCATAATTGCAGTTGCTAGGAAGGATTTCTTTCTCTCCTTTTTTAGGGAAAAAAAACTATCATGCTTTCAAGAGCAGCTTGCTTGTTTTTTTAGAGCTCTGCTTACTGAAAATTGAAAACAAAGATTTGTTTTTGTAATTGTGGCAATTTTTCATTAGCCAGCAGAGCTAGCGAAGTGGTTTGTTTTGAATGCTGTTCCTGCTTCATAAACTGAAGTGTGTTAGGTGTGAATTCAAAAGAATTTTTTTTTAATGAGCATTGATTAGCATAAGACCCTGTCATTCTCGACCTGTGCTGCTAAAAGCTGGCCAGAAGCTCTTGAGTTTTTAGTTATCTGGGCAAGTACTTTGCATAAACGCTGAGGAGAACCTTCCCACACTCTAGGTCCATGAGAAGGCTTTAAAGCGTATTTAAAGACATCTAATTACACTGCAGTCCATGAAACCCCCTCTCGTTATTATATGTGCAGTAGTGACACACAGTAATAATAGCATTATCATGAGTTGCTATTTATGCGCTTTATTGCTGCATGTGGCTGCAAACCACACGTGAGTTGGTTGGTGCATCAAAGCTGATACAGCAAAAATCACCAGTGAAAAGAAGAACTACTGGCTGTGCCACACCTCCCGTTGGAGCAGGGAGACCTGTCCACTTCACAGGGCCAGTGCGCGCAAGCTGAGAGGAGTTAAAACATCACGGTCAAGGTATTTTCCAGTTTTTCAAACAGTTTTCACATTCACCTTTGTTCATAATGACCTGACGAAGCATTCTTCCTCCAACTCCGGGAGGCTTCGCGCTCGCAGGCCCTCGTCCTGCTGGGGGACTTCAACCACCCCGACATCTGCTGGAAAACCAACACGGCAAGATGTAGGCCATCCAGCAGGTTTCTCGAATGCATTGAGGACAACTTCTTAAGCCAGGTAATAGACACCCCTACCCGAGGGGATGCGATACTGGACCTGGTGGTCACCAATGCAAGCGAGCTCGTCGGAGATGTCCAGATCGGAGGCAGCCTGGGCTGCAGTGATCACGCGCTGGTAGAGCTCACGCTCCTGAGGGAAATGGGAAGGACAAAGAGTATAGTCAGGACCCTGAATTTTAGAAAAGCCAACTTCCAGCTCCTCAAGGAGATAGTCAGTAGGACTCCCTGGGAAACGGCCCTCAGGGACAGGGGAGCAGAACAGAGCTGGCAGATCTTTAAGGAAGTGGTCCACAGAGCGCAGGAGCTATCGATCCCTAGGTGTAAGAAATCAAGCAAAGAAGGGAAGAGACCAGCGTGGTTGAAAGAACTACTGGCTGTGCCACACCTCCCGTTGGAGCAGGGAGACCTGTCCACTTCACAGGGCCAGTGCGCGCAAGCTGAGAGGAGTTAAAACATCACGGTCAAGGTATTTTCCAGTTTTTCAAACAGTTTTCACATTCACCTTTGTTCATAATGACCTATTGGAAAATGAAAAGTTTCTATCACTCGATGTACTCTCACTCCCTGACAAATACATCATCGTTTGTTCCATCTAATTATCAGCAGTTTTATCATCGTGCTAATAATAATGGTTACCGATTAAAGGCGATAAGAGTTCATTCCCAAGCAGACAGTGGTTATAGTCCCATCTCATTACTGGTCCACAGTGTAGTAAGTTGTTTTTTCCATTCTTGCTCTTCAGTCTTCTGTTCTTTTTCTCTTATTTCCCCTCCTGTTGAGATGTTTCCTCCTTCTTTTATTCTCTAATCGCTCCAGTCTGGATTAGCCATACAGGGGGCTGTCACTACTGAGGAAAGACTTTGACATGTTGGAGCTTCTATTCATAAATGACATCTATCCACACAACTGAGCATTTCCACATCAGTCCTGGAAGAAAGATACAAATAAAAAAAAAGCCTGTAGTGACAACAGAAAGGTTAAATGTCCTTGAGCCTGTTCAGAAAGTTTTGGGATAGTTTAGCTAAGGATACTTGCATTCCCATCTTTCAACACGTACTGCCAGCCCTCGTCTTGATCTTTGAGGTCAGTGCTGCTCAAACTACCTTTGCAGTCTGAAAGCAAAAGAGTGAGGTAGGAGGCTCCATCTTGTAAACCATTACAATTACATCAATCATTGACATTTTGGAGGCTGACACGAACAAATGATTATCTAGGGGGGTCGGAAGAGAGTAGCAGATATACTAAGGTAGTGGGGAGCCTTTACAATTACACCTGGAATAGGAAATACATTTTTTTTTTAAATTGCTTAGTGTTTAAAGGTTTGTCATTTAGTGGTCCAAAGAAGTATTTTCCAGGTAATGGCATAGACAAAGCTTTTATATTTAGCTTTGTCAAGGCATAATTCTGTAAGGGTGAATAACCAACTACGTTATTTTCTTATTGAATTAGCTTGCAGCCTCTGCTGTATTCCTTAGATTATATTGAAGACACCCAAATGTATGCCCTAGGCAATGCTTGTCCTTCACGTCCAAGACTTACCTACTTTAATATTTTTAAGATCTAAATAGAACAAAAGGAAAAAAAAGATTTAATTTGCATTGTATTAATGTTAATCACCACTGCTGGAGATTTTCAGGGGCGGGGGGGCAGGAGTGTGTTTTTACTTTCTGTATTTTAAATCTTTTTTATTTCTATCTTGATGAAATTCTTTGTTCCAGGGAAGCTTGCCTGTGGCAGGTGGGACATCCATCCCTCAAGGTATACTTTAAAAGCAGTGGTTGACATCTGCAAGCACATGCTCTGAGAGTTTTCTTGGAGGAACAGGTTTTCTGTAGATGTCTCAATTATTGTGCTAAATCTTTTGCAGATTGGAATTTTAATGTTCAATAACACAAACATTAATGGTAGCTATTGCAAGCTTTATATTTTTTAGCCACAACAACATAAACCTTGATAGGAGTTAAATAGCAGTGGAATTAAGTAACGTTATTATATTAATTATATATAAGTATTGTAAATCTTGTCCCTGACAGCAACAGGGACTTCCCTTCTTAGTGGCTAAAGGCATCCAACAAAACAAAGCAGCTGATTCACATAACCTTCCTCTATTCATTACGGTAGAAATGAACTGTACTTCATTTCACTGAATTAATGCAGGTTGAGAACGCAGTAGGTGCTTTAGCTTGTTTTCCAAGTCCAAAGTTCCTAACTGCATAGCATGCTGAAACATTACATACAGCATCATAGTGGGTACGTTTCAGGGCGTGTAGCCTGTCACCCCAGCTTCACCCCAGCTGAATTCCAGCGGGCTTCAGCACACTCATCCTGCAAGGTCCAGAATAAATGGTTACAAGGCACAGTGGAGATTTGCCTTCATACCTAAATGATTCCAGCTCCAATTCAGAAATTAATCCCCACTTCTTAGTGTTCATGCTGGAATTTTTTGCGTGTCTAGCTTGCATTTGAATGGAAAAATCTGCGATATACTTCGGGGCGACTTCAGAGTCCTCAGGTGGATGTCTTCCTGCATAGCCTGGTATGTTCTTTTGTCGCTGCACCACTTGGACTTAGAGGGAGAAGTAAGGAAGGAGGAAGTTGGCAGCATGAGAAATTGTGTGTGTGTGTATGTGTAAAAAAAAAAGAAATAAACCAAACATTTCTGTGAATCAGGTATAACAAACCACAGCAAGTTTCATAACCAGAAATCATCACCCTCATCCTGGAGGGTGACTGTTATTAAGCAGGATACTAAGATATTAAGAAATGCCTTTCCTCCTGAGTTTCGTGGTGAAATCCTCTCTTAACAGCTTCCCGCAGCTAATAATGGTTCTGCAAGGAGGGAAGAAAGCCGTGCGTGTTCTTCACTAAATAAATATGTAAATGAAACTTCCAAGCAGAGTCGCGTACCATGGAGTCAGAGAGCTGAGAATCACTAAATGCTTTCCATTAGAGCGGGGGTACTTTAACAAATCCTGTTGTTTGTAGTGGCCGAGTACTTTTTGGTGACTCCATAAAGATGTGGACATGGCATAGTAACAGACTAGATTTGCAGTCCAAATAGGAGAAGAAAACTGATGTTTATAGCAAGTGAGGAATTACTAGACAGATCATTATGGTTAAAGTGGCTTTTGGCTATATCTATATGGAGTCCTAAACCCCTCCTTAATGTTAAGGAAAGCTTGTAACACACACACACACACACACACACACACAACCCCAAACTGCAGCAGCCCCTAATTGTTGTAAATAGTGGCTTTAAGCCACTTTCGTTCGCGGCATAGCCTGTCTAGGCATCCTTGTGTTAAACAAAATTGGAGTTGCTCTGCACTGTGAGTCACTGCAAATCTTCTCTTGGTTCCTGCTCCTCCCTGGAGAGCGTGAGGGACAAAAGCGGCTGGGGCAGGGGATCCGGTAACTCCAAGCCAGGAGGCTCGTGGTAAAGGGGAGGCAGCAAGGCGAGGTGTCTCTTGCAAGCGAAGGGTGTTAGTCATAGCTTAAAACTGTAGAATAAAAAAGTAATGGATGTTTCTCTGGCTCTTTAGTGAAAGCCCGTATACAGCACTGAAGCTGTAATGTCTCCAAGAGTGTCTGTCTAATGAAAAGAAAATGAGTGACGGGTGACACAATGCCCAAGCGAGGGGAGAATGAAAAGAACTTGGGAGCACTTCAGAAGAGAAGCCAACTGCATCTCTTTTCTTGTCAGAGTCTCCTCCATTTCGTAAATTGGTGAAATGCAGTGTCAGCCATTCAACTTTGCGTGCACTGTCCTTTCAATTACCCAAGCATGGCTGTAGGATCGCACCACTGGAGCTTGTGTGGAAATGATTTGAAATAGGAAAGAGGTGAAAAAGTTTCAGTTCATTATTTGTGTGGTCCTTGCAAATGCTGGGCTAAATTTGTCCCATAATTCCCATTACCCCTTGGTGTCACCACAGGCGTCACAAGTGAAAATGACCTCCTGCATTGTCCGATCTCTCTTTCTTGGCAAGTGTGGGCTGAAAGTAAGCATAAGATTGCATGTATGCAGCTGTCTTTGGGTTTCCCAAAGCATCCGTCCCAAGGGTACCAAAATTCTGCAACTATAGACGTAATGAGTCAATCACAATCAGTAAATTGACTCCAAGGCAGCTATATCAACCTACCATTAAATGCTTAGAATGAGTCCAAACAGTGCGAGGGGGGGGACGGAGAGATTATATACTGAAAGAGACACATGGAATACGTAGATCGATCTACTTTTTTTCTAACCATAGAACAAAATAGATTGATTCTCAAAAAGGCATCATTAAATCACCCAAAAATTATGGAAAAGCATTATCCTGGTATATTAAGGCCTAAAGTAGGAGGTGTAATATGGTAAACGAGTCAGAAAGGCTCTTAAATGTGGTACAAACGTTGCTGTGTAGATGGCATTGGATGCTGACTTTCCTGTTTTTAATCAACGTGTCTTTATTAAATGCTTATGTAGCAACATTCATCTGTGTAGGCCTCAGTAAAAGACTGCATTATGGAAAGATGTTTCTACCTTTCCTATGGGGGGGAAGGGGAGGGATGTGAGAAGCCAAGAGAAATCTGGTGGCTCTTACGGCTTTTTCAGGATGGGTCGGTCGCTCTCACCCGCGAACTAGGTCATTTTTAGACGTGGCTTGAAAGTAGGCAGCTGTAGATCTTACCCTGTAGATCTCAAGGAATAATTTGTCATTATCCCTCTTTTCCTAAAAGTGCTTTCCTGTATATAGGTGTAATAATAAAGAAACCGTTTCCAGCATAAAAGATGTGCTTGTCAAACCACAGCAATGATTTTCCAGTTGCTGGCTTTTTCAGTTGTGCAGCCTTCTAATATTTCTGCTTGAATTCTTTCACGACAGAAGCAAATGAAAATTACACCGTGGTTTTTAGGTCTCTGTTCCCTGTTTTTTGCTTGTCATGTCATGAACTTCTTCGAAGCAGTGAAATGGCAGCCCATCTCCCTGAGAGCTCCAGACAGATTTCTAAAGTTGTCTTGTTAACAGCTTGTCAGAAACCTACATTTCAGTCTCGCTGAGTTTATATCATGCAAAAAAAAAAAAAAAAAAGTTGCTGGAAATTATGATTTTTACAGGTTCTGACATTTTTCTAAAGAACTGAAATGCTCAAGGCTGCTGTCTCCCTTAACAGGCTGTGCTGTTTTGGGTAATATTCTGCGTTGCATCAACTGAACATCAGAGCAACATTCAGTTTCTTCCCTTTAACGTGTTCTTTGAATTATTTAAGGTGTTTTGATGTTGGCTAGAATTTGTAACAAAGTCCTCCAGCTTTTATCCTAAAATATCAAAAAGGTTGAGATTTTTTTCTCCCTCCCCCCCCCCTTTTCTCCCTCTTCCCTAACTCTTCCTCCCTCCCCCCTCCTGCTTTTAATAGATCCTTGCATGGATCATCAGGGGACTTTCTTTTATGTTGTACAGCATGAAATGACTTAGTCAGGGTCCTCCTGATTAATTTATGAGTGCTAAGGAAAAGGGAAGGGGGGAAAAAAACAGTCCTTGAGGGATTGACCCTAAGCTACAGCAGATCAACTCAATTTTATGGAATGAAAAGAGACTTAAACAGCATTTTTAGTGTCGGTTCCTCGACCCGCAGAGGTAGGGAAGCGCCCTGCATCTGGCAGGCTGAAGCAGGATGAGAGGTACCCATCTCTCCGGGCGGCTGATGGAGTGGAGTTCGGCTCTTCAGAAGCACCGAGCGCTTTTAGAGTTAAAGCTGTGGCAGATCGGTGGATTAATGTGCTCTGCCTCCAAGGGACAAATGCTCTTTTTTTTTTTTCTTTTTTTTTTTTTCCCCGCCCCCCCCTTCCTCCCTCCTTCCCTTCTCTGGGCTTGCGGATGACAGCTGTTGGAAAATTAACAAAATGTCCTCTTGATTGCTGCTTCACAACAGGGGCCCCCTCAGACCAAACAGCACATAGCCCATACAATGCATCGCTGCCCCTCAAAATTAGTTATAGTGCTCCGGGCTATTCTCCGCTGCCATAGCTAATACTCTCTTGCTGTTCTTCTCTCCCCCCCTCACCCTCCCCCTCCGCAGACAAAGGCTCAGCCCATGCATCTGTAGTGCTCATAACCTCCCCCTTCCCCCAGCCAAGTGCTGAGGAGAGAAAGGGAAAAAAAAAAAAAAAAAAAAAAAAATTGCTGCCCTGAGGCTCAATCTGTTTCTTACAGCTCTACCCCGGCACTTGGAAGCCTGAGCTGGTCTAGCCATGGGGAGGCCCTGACTCATTTCATCAAACTGTCAGGGAGGCAGTGGAGCTAAGAGGACTCTGCTGCCTGGGGCAAGTTCAAGTCAACATTCGATTTCCGTCCTCCCCCCGGCCCCCGCCTTTCGCTTGGACACTTTCTGCGCTCTGGATCTAAACTTCTCCCCGAGCTGCAGCAGCTCACAGCTTCTTGCCAGGAGGAAGGACTTGTGGGACCTTATAAAGGACACAGTGGCAAAATTGCTGCAATAAATCAGTGGCCCTCTGACACTTGGCGGTAGCTTAATGTTTTGGCACTTTCTTTCCTGTGTATGCCTCAAGTCCCATTAGCAGGCTTTTCTGTCAGTCTGGCTCATGATAAAACTCTCTCTTCCTATCATCTTAAGCAAGCCCCTGCAGACATGAATCCGATGCCAGACTTAATAGGAAACAACACCCTCCCCTTGCACACAGAAGCGCGCATCCATACGCGCTGCTGCTGCGAGCTGCTCCCGGGAAGTTAGCTCAGAGGACGGGGAGAGGGGGAGGGCTCTTAAAAATAGGCTTGATTTTACTTCTTCCTTTAGAAGAAACATTAACAAACTGGGTTTTAAGCCTAATGCTTCCCTGAGCCTTGCTATTAAAAGAAAATTCAGTAACTAAATATGGTTGGAAATAATAAGATAGCAGTAACACGGCCATCCTCAGGGACTGTGTGAGTGGGTGTGCAAGCTCCATAGGTATCTACACTGTTCATATATTCTGTGCAACTTTTTACATATACATTCTACCCTACCAGCTTGCACTGTATTATTATAGACAGCATATTTAATATTTTTGCCTCCTCTCAGCCTTACACGTCCGCAGACAATTTTAGTTGCAGGTAGACTGGTTAGATTACATGTCCCTCTGGGCTGGGATCTGGTTTTTCACACGGCTTGCTTAGATGTCTATCACTGTCTGCTTAATCATAATATAAATAATATCTGTAGGTATGTGTGTTTGTGTGCAAAGAAAAAAACAAGCCTCTCTGTCAGCTGTTTGGGCAGGAACCTGTAATTTCTGTGCTGTATAGTGTCTGGCACAATGGGGCCCTATAGCCTTGAGGCTGTGTGGGCACGGCCTAGATCATAAACTTCTGGTTAGGGTGGAATGGGAGATACCGCGTTTATGTGAATAAGCTGAGATGACTTCTGTGCAATTCTCAAAAGCTTGGAGGATGTGGCCCCGTTTCAGATAAGAGAGTGTTTCTCTGCACCTAACCGATGACATAAAAGCCCAGTTGCCAATCTTGTTGCAGTCTTGCAAGACTCGGGTTGTTTTTGTTTTCATTTCTTGGAGCTCTCACTCCTGGCCGGAGACAGTTTATGTGAGTATCTGATTTCATGTTAATCAATATATCACTTTTATTATGTGAAGAAAAACTGGATGATCTGGAAGTTAAAATATTGGGGGTAAGAAAAGAGTCAAAGGATGTTTTCATGGTTCTTAAACTCACCAGAAAACATCCAGAATCACAGTACAAACAATTTTAATATCGATTGGAAGGAGCTGGGTGCTAGTGGAGGTGTCCTGGAGCACAGAGCCTATGTGCTGCTTCTGCGGATGCTAATTTTTTGGAAAAATCTATGCATAGCTCATTCCAGGCCCAGACCCCTTCTGCACTCAAGAAACCCTAAATTTACGTGGCTAAAACACTACAGCTGTGCTAATTGCCTAAATGCTGTACTAGAGCCAGCAATGACCCTACTGACCACCTCTGACTCTAGGTCCACCAGAAAAGCTTTGCAGTGGAGATCCACCTTCATTTGCAGTGGCACAGACCTCTGCAGTATCCATCGCTGTCACGTGTAGTGGTCTGATTTCTGCTTGTATGTCATGTGAACCATGGTGGGGAATGTTCATATTTCCCGTTTCAACCTTAGCTTGTTTGGGATGAAGGAGGCGTTAAGGGGTTTATTTTCAGTTCAGCGCAGGCAGGTGTGCCGCTGGTGGCATCTCCATCTTCACAGAAGGAGAAGGCCCTTCTCCAAATATGCCATTGTCTGTGTTTTACAGCAGCCACAAGCTCATCTTTCTTCCCTGCTGAGATGATTTGTACACACAAGTGCTGGAACACATTGTAACTCCTTGCCTGGTGGGAAAGGCAGGATAGAGGGGGGTCTTGAAATGTGAATTTCCACCTCAGCCATCAGAAAAAAAAAAAAAAAAAGAAGCCACAAGAAGCCACAGGGCCTGGTCTACATATATGGGAGCTCTGTTTCTGATTCCTCAGGTCTTTTGGGTGCAGCAGGAGAACAGCGGGGACAGAGGGGATGGTGGAGTTGCTGCAGTTGCTTAGGTGGAGATTAGGAAAGCGCCAGCTTTTCTTACTGTTTCACTCCCTACTTCATCCAGCGCCTGAACCTTCATCCAGAGCACGGTCCCATGGCAGCAGCCACCAGATTGTGCCCTGTCCTGGTAAAGTTTGGCAGACTCGTTTTGGCACTGGGTCTTGGTGGGTGGAGGGCCCACCTCTGCAAAATGCACATGCTCCTCCGTGGGGCAGAAGGGGGTAGAAGGAGGGAGGGACAAGGCCTTTTTAGGGAGCACTGAGCCGATGCTACCTGAATTATGTGTTGTTTCTCCTTAACTTTATCTCACGGGAGGCTTTTTCTGACTGGAATCTGTCACTGCAAGAAATTGTTTCCAAAAAGCAGCACAATTAGGGGTCAGCTTTGCAAACATTCTTGGTGGAATTGAGAGGCAATTGGCACAACCCAGTGAATAATCCTTTTAGGAGCCTTTATGAACCCAGCACAATGGCTGTTTACAGTTTCGCTTATAGACTAGGAGTGTTAACAGACCTTTAGAAAAATCCAGGTAATTGAAGCTTTTGTCTTTCAATGAGCCCCCGTAGCTGTCAACAGTTGCCATTCTCCACATTTTCTTTAACTTTTTTGTTTTGACAAGGGCTTTTCTCCCCCAACAACAGCTGCGTGGGAGGTGAGGGCCGCTGGGTGGCTGAGAAGCTGGCGCAGCCTTGGCCTGCTCGGCCTTCGCAGGGGAGCGCCACTGGCCTCCTCCTCCCCAGGCCAGAGTAAGTTGTCTTTTAAGACACAGAAAATCCTCTGGGTCAACCCAAAGTTTCTCTTTTGACTTCATTATTCATTTAAACATCCAGGCGATGGTAAGGCACCAGCTTCGGTCTCTCTTTGTCGACCCAGGGCTTTGCAGGGGTGGGCGGTGGAGGCGAGGAGGCTGGAGAAGAGCGGGTGTGCAGAGACTGAAGGCTGTTTGTTACCACAGAAACTGAACCAGCCCATTGAAATCATGTTTTTTAACACTCCCCCGAAGGGAAAGGGTCAACAGCGGTTCTGTTTTTCGCAGATCTCTCCAGGCGGGTTTGGTTTTGCTGTCGTCGTTTTTTTCGGTGCCATTGCATGTTCAGCAGCCTGTGGGTTCCTGTTTCTCGATGCAGATGTGGGAGTCTGTTTCTTTAAAATAAAAAGAAGAAAACCTAAGTGAATTCTGAAGCTTGGGGGTTTTTTCTACTGAAGCTGGCTGTATTTTCTTCAGGAGTTGGTGGGAGATTAACATGGGTTGGTAGCCATGAGTCTCAAGCTCTCCATTTTCCAGGATGCTGTATGTTAAGCAGAAGACCAAATTTTTTAAATAATGGTGTGTTAGTTCTTCCCCCATGAACTCGTATCATAGACTGCTTAGTAGCTTTGTGTCGGTTTGGGACTTCATTCTCACATAGATTAAGATGTGGTATTTTGGTGGTTTAAAAGCCACGCAGTAGGAATCAATACGGGGACATTTTGTGTGTGTGAATGAGTCCTATGTGGCTGGGAGAGGACAGCTATTTCGTAAGGCAAACAAGGAATTATGCAACTTGCTGTCAGAAATAGGGGTTTTAAAGCTCCCATCTTGCAGTCGCAGCTGCACGGTGGGCTCCGTGTCCGCACAGAGCCACGTGCGTGTGTGGATCTGCATCCGCAGCCCCACTGGCTTCTTCAGTTGCAGGACTGATGCAGTCATGATTAAAGTAAAGAAGACGTAAGCTAAAATGAAACAGAATTCTTTGCTGTCCTTTCCATTTTAAAAACAATTAATTATGGAGCATTTACAGATCCTGAATGGGGAAGAATGTATCCTCAGAGAGCAGATGTTTGCTTCATTCGTAGGTCTGTTTATAAAATTTAGCATGTGGATTTGATGGTTCGCTGGCTTTTTGCAACTTTCACTTATCTACATGAGACAAAGTTGCATATCGGTACAAAGCAAAATTAGGCATCTACATAAATCAATTCTGCACCTTTCAGTAATGAAGCCCATCTGTAATAGGTTTTTATACTCATTTATAGGCATACAAATTTTTGAGGTCAAATCTGTTTTCGACAAGAAAAAGACTGTCCTCTTTTTTTAAATAGGAAGATAAACTCTGCTACAGTTAAAAACAGAAAGCAAGACTAAAATACTACATTGTATTTATATAATAATGGTTACTAAAGTTCCCCAAAGTTGTTTACATCTGCTCTCAAATATTTTTAAGTGAAATTTATTAGTGTTTGCAGTACTGTGGTTTTAGTAAACCAGGGCTCGTAGGCAAAAGTGTCTTGAGTTTTAATCATAATTTTGAATGTTTTCTAGTCAATATATTTTTGAATTTAATTTATTTGATTTTTTATTACTTCAGCTCTTTTAAGTCCCTGTAAGAATTAAAATTTACATTGGCGTTGCCTAAGCATACAATTTTAAGCAACACAGGGCTGAGTGTCCTGTTTTAAGCCGTTTTTCTGATAGGTCTAATTCCACGGTAACGTGCTTTTAGTCTGAACTATGCGGGTTGAATCAACGTCATCGAAACATTCTGCCTCTAAAATATGAGTGTGCAGGTTGAATGAGCACAATGATTTAAAACGGTAACTTAGGCTACGTTAGCATAGACCAGGTTTAAAAGGTAAAATAAGGTGGTCTTCGTGACCCACTGCATTATGCCAGTGATCTGGAGGAATGCACACTCCCTGTAGCTTTCTGACTTGATTTCAGCCCCCTGGGTGGAGGTGAACAGCTTCCCTTGAGTCAGCTGGTGTTTCTCAGGAGCATGCAAGTAATATCGAGTGTACTGCTGTGGCTGCATCTTCCCCCACCCCCACCTTGGATTTGATGAACGTGGTGCTTTGTCAGCGTGAATTAGCACTGCCTTGAGCAAGCACAACTGAAGCAGGTACTGGGGCAGCCTTTGCCCAGCCAGTCTGTTTCAGCGTGTCTCAGTGGTGATGGACAGTCGGTCCTCTTCCAGGCCCAGAGCAGAAGCTTCTGATTGTTTGTGGTTACGTGGCATGGGTTTGGGAGAGTCAGCAAATAGCTGCTGATGATGATTTATCAGGACGGATTTTACTTTTGATCTGAATGTCTGGTTTGTGAAAAAGCAGAAACTCTGTTTCCTATATATTAACTTTCACAAAGCTCCGTGACAGAATAGAAGTCCCTAAAAAAGGCACAAACTGCTTACAGGATGGTGTTTGCTAAAGACGTGACTATTTGACATTCTTGCCTTCCGTGCACAAAGTAATTGGCTAGGGCTTAATGCAGTCTGCTGCCATTAACACTGGTTATTCCCACAGGACTTGCCCACCCACTGCTCCACAGCCCCTGCAGAGCAGTGTCCTGCCTTCCTGTAATTTCTTCCATTTTTGCTTCAGATTCTTTTTTTCCCCAAATGGTTACAGATACAATTAGGTCTGTGCACATCCTTCTAAACAGTTGGATTTCTCTATGAAAAATGTGCTGTGGATCAGGTGGGGCAGTGTAAAACAGTTTCATTTTGAAAGAAAAAGACTTCTGCTTAGTCGAGACTATAGAAAAACAGGTTCCTTAAACCAAGTGTACCTTAAACCTTCTACTGCAGTTAAATGGGGGGAATTATTAGTGAGTTGGGAAGCTGAGCAGTCTTCACTGCAGAATCACCGTGGGAGACCCCTCTGCTGTATTGTGGTTCTTCATGTGCTCGGTGTGTTTCAGAGAATTTAAGAGTGAAAGGTTCCTCAGGTGTTTGAGGTCAATCATTTCATCTGCCAAACAAAGAAGAAGAGATTAAATAGTCTCTTAAAAATCTGCAGGAAGCTGAGTGTAACAGCTGACATTTCTGCTTTGTAACTTTGGGATGAAAGGATGTGACAGGGAAGATCCCCCCTTCCCACTCCATGAGGAGCAGGAGCTGGACAAAGTGACCAAACAGATCTATTCCTTCTTCTACATTCACGACACTGAAGCACGTCCGTTCTCATGGACCATTTCCACATCTGTAGCTTGTCACTGCTGGCCTGCAGAGTCCCCTCTTGTTGAACCAGCGAACCCGACAGGGTGCCGCCAGTTACAGAAACCCACCCAGAGTATCCCCATCAGTGGCTGGCTGAAGGAGAAAATCCCCGTTGGGCACAAAAGCTACAAAACACACTGGCCACTTTCTGTCAGTATAACAGACGCTGAGAGATTTATTTTTATTCCCGATTGTAAATTGTTCTCAGCTCCAGCTGACAAGATGTGCATGTCCTGAAGTGGTCAGTGCTCAAGTTGTCTTTCCATCATTTGTGCTGTGAAAATAAAGCATTTCGTTTTCAGAGGCTGTAAGAGATTACATTCTCAAACTCTTTAAGTAAACACTTCCTCCTGAGATCATGATCTCATTCAAACTAAAAAAATGTACCAGAATTTATGATGTATTTTAATTACTATTCTTGGTACCACTCATTAAATTAGAAATTGATTGCCAGTTTCACAGTTTCCTTGTTAGTTGACAAAGTGCTTATCAAGGTGAAGCAATGCAAAACTGTTACTATATATTCCACAATTTAGGATGATAAAAAGGCATGCTTTTTGTTGTGGTATTCATGGTACAGTTGTTCTTATAATGCATCGCTGATTGTCTTATTTGTTTAAAGTTTGCTTTTCCCCATCCAAGTAAGAGTGTACCATGGTTTTGTAGAAGAAGAGAGAAATGGGCTTTGTCTGGTTTATGCTAGCAATCTAAAAGGCATTACTGCAAACATCAAAAGTGTGTTTCATTGAACTGAGAACATCATAAACAGCCATCCTAAAGATTTAAAAGGATGATGCAAAAGATCCCTATACATAAAGGTGTTTCTCAAAATCTTTTTTTCTCTCTCTAATCCACAGTGTGACAGCGAGAGCGATATTGACGATAAGGTAAGGCTGAATTTCCTTCTTTCATGTGCTTTACTAGCTTGGAAATTCCCACATCGTAAAAATAAGAATGAATTTGAAAATAATATTTTTCCTCCAGTCTTCATGTCAAATTTTAAAATATCTGTAACTGAGTGAAACAACATTGGATCAGGTACTCTGTGGTCTTCACTAGTTTTTGTTTACAGAAAAGAAACTTCCATTAACGTAATAGATTAATATGTGAGCGTTTGGTGAGACCCGAATCATAGCATTAGTGCTGTTTCAGAGGAAGTCTCCTCTGATAACTTGTCAGGAGCCCATATTTTATTTACAGTAACCTTTGAAGATGTCAATTTTGTAATCAGTTTAGAAGATGGGACAACTGGTAGCTACCCTCAAAGGCAGTGTGGTAACTGTCAAGGAGTGTTTTGTCATGTTGCATGCATATTTATCACAGAGCAATGATTTTCCTGACCTTCTTTTGGATACAGAGGTTGGTCATTGAAAGGTTGTAGTTGTGTGGTTTTGTATAGGGATTTCTTGTTTCAGCTTTGCAAGGAAAACAGAGGAGTCCCACTACATAGCAACAGTTGCGCCATGCTTTTGAGCATCAAATGTATAAAAGACTTGAGTATCCCTTGCTGACTTCTCTTCTGGCAGATCAAACTTGGCAGTCTCAGGTTAGATCTTCATCAAACTTTTATTATATTTTGGCTGTCCAGTCTCTTGCATTCATTCATGAGAAGCTGTGGCACGGAGGTTTCTACTGGATCAGCGTTACAAAAGTAAAGGCCAACTTCAGATAGCCCTGTCTCCTTGGCAGCACACTTCGCTGCAGACATACATTGGAGGTTACCATGAGTTCAAGAGACTAAAAGCTTCTTCTGATTAAGTCTTTTTCTTTTTTTAAAATGTTGTTAGAGCTTGGGAAGCACTAAGTTTTCTTCAACAACTTGTTTTAAAAATCCCGTCAGATACCAAATACCCCCGAGATGAGAGGAAGGCTTGATTGAAGAGAAACATTTAAATCATATATGTTGAATGAAAGATACAGTGCATATTTTATTTTATTTTATTTATGTGCATATATATATGTAAAGTCACTCCCTGAAACCACCACCACCACCAGAGTTCTGTTTCTTACAAGGTTACACCACGGTAGAGCTGATAGCAGGGGTGCTGAGGGTGAAAAATTATTCCCTAAAAGCTTAGATACCATGGGGTTAAAACATTTCTTAGACTGCCCAATCAAAGAAAGTAAAAGCAATCACTTAGAAAACTGTTTAAAGATCTGCCAGTCAAACCTCAGATGAAGTTGTAAGTGACATGTAGTTTTATTATACAGCTATGCTATTAATGATTATCTAAATTACACTGGTAGACCCAGCTAGCAGCATTACATCTGAGACTGACGTTTGTTAGATTAGGTTTGACTTCACCTTGTAGAGAAGAAATTGAAATCTGAACAACATTGATTAGCTTTCAGAATGTGGGATCTGAGGTTACCTTCAGAGGAAGCTGCATTGTGTTTGGCTGGTAACTGACTGTCCTTTACAGCAAATGAAAGGCTATTATAGCATTCCTTACCATTAATATGGCATTTCTTTACATATCTGTAACTGTAATTTGACCTTCTAGGCTCACATATTTCCCAGCTACCTTCTCCTTAAGGTGACTCCACCTTAATAATAACATTTCTTTTCATCATAAGGAGAGCAGCACAAGATCATCATCTTTCTATCTCTTGCCTGATCTGTAGAGACATGAGACATGACATCGGTTCTATTAAATAGGTCTCCAGAATTAAGTAGGGTTGCTTTCTTGTCAGCAAAGACGTGTGCACATGCATGTAAACTCACCAAGGTTGAAGTGAAGAGGCTTCAAACCTTTCATGGGGCTAATGTAAATGCAACATTGCCTTCCAGTTGGGGAGCACAAGGGCAGCCTGGCACTCTCTGTTGGTACCTGACATACTATATTCCTCTGGAAACACGTTCAGTATTTGTCTAAAACTTAACCTGGCTGATGCAACAAGGAGGTATAAAAATATTGGCATGAATGTCCTGAGGGATTACACTGAAGAGTGGGTTTTTTCCCCCTTCCATGTGTTGAAAAAATGTATCTTCTAATAATGCTCTCTGGCTATTGCAGCCAGATGGAGTATTCGACATACTGTCTAGCCCCACATCAGGCTTCCCAAATTACATGACGGGTTGGCTTCATTTCACAGCGCTGCAGAACAATCCTGCTTTCCTGCTTGGTCAGCAAGAGGCAGCTTTCTCTAGGTACACCTACGCGCACTGGCACTAATGAAGGGCAGGGCAGGAATTACTAATGTACTTTTGATTTGCATAACACTTTTTGTTAGTCATAAACAGCGGATCACTGTCGTCTCTATATAACTCATGAGGAAAGCAGACAAAAAAAGAAGTTCGTGTACAAGTACAAACTGAGTCAGTGATAGAGCTAGAAGCAAAACTGAAATTTTCCACCTCCTACTTCTCTCTCTGTACCATGCTACTAATTATCCACTATTTATTTAGTTCATAGGTATATGGGGTAATGAGCTCTTAATGTTTTAAAACATAGACGTTAGAGTAAAATTAAGGCTATACCCTCACTGCATTGAAAAATAGAAACACGCTTCTCATGATTTTGGTTTTTTTTTTCCTTGTGTAGTTTTGTGCAGGACTCCAGGGGAGAAAAGTAATTGAGCATAGTCAGTCATACGTACAGTATATCAGAATCGAGGAGCCATTACTTTAGTGCAAGGTACAGTTTCAGAGCAGATTGTGAGAGTGTTTCCAAACAGTGTGCTGCTGTTTTTAATAATCGAAGAGCAGGAGCTCAAGGCTGGGGACTTGTCCATCCCATCTACTTTCTGAGAAGTGTCTCTGGCCAAGTATAGCCTTTCACTTCTGCATCACTGCTGAAATCTCAAAGGAAGTAAGTGGGATGATACTTTCTCACACCTATCATTCTGTCACCGCTTGCTTCTCAAAGAACTGTTCAAAATAGCCAGACTAATAAAGTGAGCTGTCCAGCCATTTAACCAAGCGAGAAACTTAGCAAATCATGCGTTCCCAGAGATGCAAATGCAAATCCTGTTTCTGTTACTGTATGTTCATTGAAGTACATCGGTTTGGACTCTGCAACTGTTAGGAGAATTGCAGGGTAGTTTGCTGAAGCTGTGGAGATGATACTGTGCTTTTTGTGAGGGAGGAGGGAGAGAAAGGGAGTTAGTCTGATAATCGTATTACACTGTCTCTGCACTGTGCAATAGCTGCGATGTGAGGCTCACGGTCCATAAACACTGTTACTGAAAATATATACTTCCTTTAATAGCAACAACAGCATTAACAGATAGCAATTACCCTTCATTTTCAGGAACTATAAAGTCTCCATTAATTCAAGATTTATGTAGTTATAGCATTTAGCACAGGAATAACACCACAGAGAATTGGTTTATACACATGTAATGAGAGAGCTTATGGCATACTTTAGTGAACATTAACATAATAGAGTAATATAAACCATCAACAGTTCCACTTATTGTCTCTTACCTGCTTTAGCATCACAGTGAAAAGTGGCTAGCAGCTTGGTAATGTGCTCTGTTAAATGGTGTTCTGCAGAAAGCCAAAAGTCAACTTGTGTAAAACAAGGGAATGAGTAATCTCTGCTCGTTACTCCAAAATGTTGCTTTCATTTTTTTTTTAATAACAGTGTTCAAGATTGCATTAAAAAAAAGCCTGTTTCTTTCTTTCTAAGTAATTCGGTGTTCATGTTCTTTCAGTCTTGGACTTCTGTCTGCTGTGTGCGAAATTGTGGGTTGTCAGCTTAATTACATGGCCCCGCAGTGTAAGCGAGCTCTCCAAATCAGGGGTTAGATATCAGGCATTCCTTCATTTAATGTGGTGCTAAGTAGGATGTACAAAAAATGACACCGTATTTCTAAGTTGAATCAGTATTTACCATACATTTGCTCTGGGGTTTGTGTTTGTGTTTTAGCCGTGGCAAGCAACCTTTGAGACTGGTAAAGCCATATCCAAGGTGGAAGCAAAAAGTTTTGAAGTCAGGTTTCTGAAACGGTGTTTTCACACTACTTTCTGCAGCAGCACAGTGAGTTTATTAGGCCCTGCTTGCGGCAATGTGAATTCATTCAGCCTTGCCATGCTGTTGTTTGCTCTGCTAATTTCTGAGTCCCAGTAGGTGCCTGGAAGCGTGCAGCAGTGCACGAGCAAGTGCGGTTCAGATTCAGCAGTTGATACATGGGAGAAGAGCAGCACGGTAGCACAGAGCATGGTCGCTCCACCACGGGCTGGGTTCCCATCCTGCTATGTGCCATGCAGATGCAGAACAGCCTGTGGTTTAGGAATGAGATTAGAGAGGGTGAAGGGACTCAGATAAATGGTGGGGGGCACAGCGTTAACAGCAGCACAGTTTCAGTATGTCAGCAGCCTGTTGTTGTCCGGTTTGGGGTTTGTAGGTATTAAGGTAAAGGGGAAGTTTTTAGGAGGCATCTGAGAGGAAAAATCAGGTAGCTTTATGACCGTGAATGGGAAGTTACTCTCTGTAGCAAAAGGCACAGGTGTAAGTAGTCAGGAGGTGCTTATTTGAAAGTTTAACAAGGGGGTGATCAAGTCAGACCAGTGAGAGATGAGTTTGCATTGATAATGTCAGTGTTGGGAAGAAGAGGTAAGCTGTGAAAGAGTCAAAACAGGAAGAGTGATAGTTTGCAATTCGGGAAGTGGAAAGCTGTGTAGGGAGCAAAGCCACGGACTAGGAAAATGATCTTGTGGCAGCTTTTTCCTTGGCACAAGGACACAGTTACATCTGCCATCACCAGAGAAAAGGATAAAATGATAAATGAAAGGTGAGGTAGTGAGAGCTCAACCAAGAACTTAGTTGTGTGGATGAGCAGAGGATGCTCATTATGTTATAGAGAAAAAGGATATACAGGACTTAAACATAGGTTGGTTGTTAAGATGTAGGGAGTGGTGTGAGTCAAAGAGAGCGCTGAGAGCTATGGGCTTGAGTGAGAGGTGGAAGTGATAAGAGTGGAAGCAATGAGGAGAGTAAATGGTGTGGAAGATCTGGGGATGAAATTATCACTTCTGTTTCAGCTGCGTTGACCTTGAAAGGGTGTCTACAAGCCTGCAGGAAAAATCATAGTTTAGGCAGCAGGAGAAAGGGATGTAACAGTGAAGAGAGATCCAGGAGTCGCTCTAGCAGAAGCGGTCACTCTGTGTATGGATGTTCTGTATGAGGTTACCCAGAAAGAAGATAAAGCCCCATGACACCAGATGGAAAAGTTCAGGAAATACGGTCTTAACGATGCTCAGAATTACAGCGGTGGTTACAGAGGCAGGAGCAGAGTGGACAGGAGCTGCTGAAGCCCAGGGAGGGAAGAGCTGTGTGTGGTAGCTGGCTGTCAGGGAAGGTGAGGTCTAGGGAAGGGGATTGTGAAAGACTTGGGAAGTTGAGGTGCAGTTCGGTGGGGGAGAGGAAACCAAACTGTCTGTTCCCAAAGATCCTACATCGATCCAAATTTCTGTGGTTTGTTGCATCTTTACACTCCTGCTCTCATGGCCTCATTTGTCAATGCACCAGTTCAACATCAGTGTGTTGTCTTGTGCGGCTGGAATAAGCCTGAGTCCCTGGACTCCTCAGTGCCACTCATTTGAAGTCCACAGGGACTGTTAGTGGTAGCACTACTGCTGGAGGCTTCTTTCCCCTGCTCCTCACATTTTCTCTAGCAATGGAAAAAGTGGGTTCCATCTGGTAAGTCTGTTGTTTCTATGAGGCTGGTTGTTTAGTTCCCACTTCAGGTAATCTGTTATTTGCTATTTTTGAAGCCTGCCCAGGCCAAGGTACCCAAATCAGTTTTGTCCATCATTAGATTGTCCCTTTCTCTGAGAAATGAAAACTTGGTGCTTTTCCAGCTATCTCAGTTCTTACTGGTTGCAGCAGAAGGGGGAGATCAAACATGGAATTGAACCGAGGGCTTTCACATGGCAGTATTTGCACTTCTGTTAGCATTACACTTCAATCTATGACAGTTTTCAGCTGTGGCTAATAACGAGAAGTCTCCATTTGCCAGTACTTCCCAGCTGGGTTTTCAGACAGTATTTAAGTGGTCCTTTTACCATACCGTGCCCTTGCTTACGGACAGCAACGCTGAATGTGGTTGGCTGTGTTGCAGGCTTAGCAGCATGCAGTAGTATAACATATACACATGTGTATGCACATATGTGCACAGAATCAGTGTTTCCTCTAAGGTTTAATTTAGACAGACTGAAAACTCAGTGATGTGGAGGGAAAACCAGTGAGAAATGTGACTCCCATATAATAATAACTGGGTAAAGGTGGTTAGTTCTCTTAAGGGAAGAAAGTCGTGTTTGATAGATGAGCTGCATGTTGTTATTAAAAACAGATCTGCTTTCTAAACAATATGAAAATATTGAATTTAAAATAACCTTGTAGCCCTTGAAAGATTTGGGTGCTATAAACAGGCAAACGTAATGTTGTTGCCAGTACAGGAAGACAGAAATTCACCACTGAGTGAATTTATTTTATCTCATCATTCTCCATGAACAGATTTACCAGCAAAACAGCATCTTGCCAGCCCATTGCATACCCAGTTCACTCAGTCTCTCTTTGGGAAGTGCCAGATGGGGGAGAGACTTGGCATGTTCCACCCACCGTGTGCATGGAGCAGACACAAAGGTTCCCCCTGAGACTTGAGGGCAATTGAGTTAGGACCCATAAGCCCTTCCAGAGGGAAAGGAGCCCTCCAAGTTGTCCTTCCCAACAACAGGGTCTGCAACTCCAGTAAAAAGTATTAGTAATAATGGCCCTTCTCGATCTTTGTATTTAAGTAAAGCAAGAATGCAATTGAAAAAATTAAACAGACTCAAAACTTCAGCACCAATGTTCTCCACTCCTACTGAGATTTTGTGTTTTTCTTTTATCCAGACAAAACCATAAATTTTAAGTACATTGGTCTGTATATAACAAGCTGAGTCATCAGTCTGTGGTGTCCATATTCATTCTTGAAAATATAGAAGAAAAAAAATTTTCAGAGCAAACAATGAGAAGAGCCTTCTAGTCTGCTGACAAAAGTCCATCATTGACTCACATAAAAGGACTGAAGAGATCTTATGGAGAGCTCTTGGGCAAGGCAGGATAATACCAGTTCTGTCGCTGGCAGTCGGCATGTCCCTAGCTCTCTGCTTTCTCTATTGTTTAGCATCTGCCTGTTCCAGTTCCCCATCCATAAGCATTTTCATATCTTACCAGGACCTTGTGAAGAAACTTTTAAGATCTGAGGCAAAGAGAGCAATCTTGTACAGCTCTCTTCCCACATCAAGAAACACCATAATAACATAGCCATAAATCCAAAGGGCTACCTGTGCAATGGCAGTAACTCCTTGGAAGGTGACCAGATAGACCATAACGTAGTAGGCAGGTGATAGGAACTGGCAATTGAGTTAGGCAATTCAACTAATTAAATTGAATTATTTAATTAACCATAAAGATGCCAAGAAGATGAGAATCGTGGAGGATGTATACTCCAATAGCTGCAATTGCAGGCCCTGATTTGGCTTGCAAAGTTTCTCATTACTGTATTCCAAAATTGTTTTACCAGGTTAAATAATACAGAAGAGCATAGCATGCAGCACTGTCTGTCCTATGCAGGCGTAAAGGATACAACTCAAGGATGGCCCAAGAGTCAGTTCTGGGTTTTGTAGCTTTCCAACGGTTCTTGCTTCTGGGTCCAGCTTGCAATAAAATCCAAACTAGGTTTCACTACAGGAGTTTTCCAGATACGTAAGAGGCAGCAACAACATTTGGATCAGTAGTAAAGACTAAAAGAAATGGCTGCCTGACCTTGCTTGGGAATTCACCCTTACCTAAAGCATCATGACTGAAATGGGTATTCTTTTGCCTAGGTGAGTCTCCTAACACTTATCAGCTGCTTATCAACTGCTGCTTTTCTCTGCAAAATCAATCAGGGGCTTTCCATGGAACCCTGAGTCAGGGGAAATGTTTCAGCTGGTGCTGCCCAGCCTTTGCTGGGCACCCTCAGGAGTCCGTAAGAGCTAAAGTCCCAGCCTTCCACAGACCAAAGTGAGGTCCTTTTCAAACAGGGAAAACTCGAAGCGAGAGAAATTAAAGTGTTTGTAAATAAGCCTCCCTCTGCTCCCTGCAGGGTCACCCCTTGGTTCTAGTGCTGGCTGTGGTACCGACACACCGGCTCCATGCAGTCCTTCCCAGGCAGCCAGGAAAAGTCTTTGTCTTTCATTCATCTGTGAGCCTTCAACTCCTTCAACTTCACTCTAGGGGTGAGCCAGTCATTTTTCATGGTGTAGGCTGGCTTTCTCCCACTCCCTCCTCATCCCTGCAGTGCTGCAGAAGCCTTTGCCAGCAGAGCAGGCCCTAATCCTCCCCTCGCTGCACCTGGGATGGGAAAATGAACCTTCCTCTGCTCTGCCCACCTTGGATGCTCAAAGCAGTACATAGCACATGTTACCTGCAAACATGGTAATTTTCCCTCATCACGAAGCTCCAGCTAGAATATCACTCATGATTCCATATCAGTGATAATTAATTTCTCTATATGTACTGTAAAGCTTGTATAATTCTAGTTAGTATTTTATACTTTTTAACATTCCTTGGTGGTCTTTAATACCGAGTTCTACCCTGCTGCATTTTTCTTGAGAAGGTGTTCTCCTTAGCAAATGGTTCACATTTGATTTTGTAGTGCCTGAAAATTTAATCTGAAACTTTTGCTGGATTTCCTTCTTGGCTTTTAAATAGTCTTCTGTAGTTTCTGCATTTTGTTGCTGATATCTGTATGATTATCTGAGGAATGTGATTTTACATTTTAGTCAAAGCTGTGCCTAAGTTCAAAACAGAGCAGTGGCTTGAATGAAGTTTTTATGAGTTCTTGTCTGCATAAGACAAGATGATGAGTCCTGGCAGGATGAGGGCAAGTTAAAGCAAAGGTAAGCTCTGTGGTTTGGGCTCTGCGGTGCATGCTGCTGCACAGCTCCCGTCAACGCTGTGTCCGGGGCATCAGAAGCACCAGCAGTTCTGTTCGATCGTATCCACTGATGCCCAGTCTTCCACTCTTCGATGGGCCAGATTGAAATATCTCAAACACACACAAAAGGCTTGGTTTCCAACGCGTACAGGCCAACTCACGGCCTCTAGTTCCTTGGCCTTTCCCACACCTGTGTCAAAATTAGTTGGAAATCTTTGCCTAAATCTTTGGCAGCAGCTGACTTAATTTGTGGTTTACTGCTCCTGACAGTTTATTGGGGAAGCAAAGCGCGCCTTCATCTCCAATAATAAACAGCCCACCCGCCGACGCTTTGACAGACTTAATGGTTTTTTATACAAAAATGGACAGACTTAATGTTTCGACTGTAGCGATCATCTGTCCTGATCTCCTTAATGAAATTAGATTAAGTGCACCTGGGAAAATGCTGAGACGGCACATTGCCTTCATCACCTTCCTTAATTTAAAACCAATTTGCGGGGAAAATATCCTCTGAAGCTGAGGGAGGCAGAGAGAAGGGGGAGAGAAGGGGATTTTAAAATCTATCTGGATAGCTACTGGCAGTTTTAATTCCTTTCCCTGCTGGCAGTGTGAAATATTAACAGCCTTAAGAACTGAGAGTTTAAAGACTTACTAACCTTTTTGCCTTTCTTGGGGAAAAAGAAACAAAACAAAATCTTTGCCATCAAGGTCACAGATAGGGACAAAGTCCAGCACATGCTGGGGCTCGGAGGTGGGGCTGGGCAGGGAAGAGAGATCTGGCTGAAATAGGAAAGTTTCTTCTTCCAAGAGCTAGACCGTGTTTTCCTAAAATGCATTGTGACCGCTAGATGTTGGTGATGCTTACTGTCTGCTTTTACCTTGATAATGCTTTAGTTGTGCAGAGAAACAGAAATTTGCCCACATAGCTGTGAAATCAGCTGCAATATGTACAATGCAGTGTGACCTGAGAATGATTACAAATGTTCCTTGGGCTCATTCTGAAGAGAGCAAGAAACACGTCTTTTTAATTAAAATAAAATGTTGCAAAGAATAACAATAGCTTTTTTTTTTCCATGAAGGATGATTCCTATTCTCTCACTTTGACTCCACTGATTGAAAACACGTTAACAGTTAGCTCAAGGTCTTCCACCAGTGAGGTGGTCGGAGAGCAGAGCAGTCTGTGATAGGCTGGAAAGTCTCTTTATAGCAGAGTTTTAAATGTTTACAGCCTTTGTCATTTGGACTATTACAGTCCAAATTCAACAGTGCAGTTGATTTATCCATCTCCTATCTCAGACTTCAGTGTTGCTGGAACAGTAGGATTCATACCACTACATACGGGCGGTTTCTCCTGCTCGCAAATCCTTTTCTTCATTTGCTTAGAGTCAGCTTTGCTCTTCATGAAAGCTTTCATAGCCCAGGTTCTGCAGAGCTGTCCACCTTGTGTCTGGCCACCATCAGGAGCACCCTGAACCCACACCAAAAAGGAAAGTCCCACGTAACTCAGTGCTCTCAAAACATCTTGCAGCAGGCTTGGGTCTTGTTAGAGTCATCAGTGCACAATCGCTCATAGTCCTTCAGCTACCAGTGCTCACCGCTCAGAACCTCAGTTACGGTAACCTTTGAAGAAAACATCATTCAGAATAACCATGTTGAAAGTCCCACTTAAATGGTAATTATTAGTGAAGTTGGGGCCCTATTTTCAAAAGTACCCCTCACCCTAATCAAAGTTAGCGGTATCTGTAGATGCTCAGTTCATCCCAAAATCTGTTCAGCCATCTTCATCCACTTCACTGGTCCTATCACTGGGACTCCTTATGTAAGTGGGAGTTTGCATGAGTAGCCCAATTGCTGTCAATGAATAATTTAAATGATTTAAGCCTCAGACATGCTGCTTAATAATGAGAGAAATCAGCCCCATATGTCCTTGTCCATAAATACTAGAAGATGGGGACAAGTCACTTTTAAATGGGATTCATTTATTTTTAAATGGAATCGTGATAAGTGTTTTAAAGGTAATCAAGCATGTGTAGCTATCCTGAATACTATAAATATAAAAGAACATTAGCCTAAAATTGAAAGGGATCCCATTCATATATAAACTGAGTTAAGGGTATCATGCGAGGATAAAAGTGCAGGGTAACCTTTGATAACTGATAAAGATTTTTAAGTGTCTGTTCTTTTTATTAATTGCCACAAAGGTGGCTGAAGTGACCAATGTGCATTATACATCTCACTATGTATTATGGACACTGAGATCCTGGTTACTGAGTGACTGCAGTCACTTTTCCCCTCTTTAAATCTTTAGATAACCTCACCCTACCCACAGAAGGCGAAGTTGAAGAAAGTAAAATTTCTTGTATCGTGGTTATTGAGCTTGTCCCCATAAAAAGACATTGTATATCCCACCAGAAAGGTTTCCTTCCCATCCTTGTATTTTTTGTCATCCTTTTTTGTGAAATGTGAGTTTCTTGTTCTACTCTTCATGATCCTGCACCATGCTACCTTTTCCCATCTCTTCATTTTTGTCTGACAGCATCACTTGCACCTCCTCCGCTTTGCCCATGCTGCTGGCCTCTGGGCTGTAAGCCGGCAATCTCTCATTAGTGGTTTTCTCCACAAGATAGGCTGCCTACATGGACTAATCTGCGGTTCTTCCCCACAAAGCCTACCAAATACTATACATGGGATGGTGTGCATTCAGTGGTAGTTTGTATTTACTGCAAATGTTACATTTCAGGATCTATAAGACAGAGAGTGTGTCCTCCCATGGAGGAGATTACCTAGGAGCGGGTTACACGGTGCTTGCGGCAGCGTAGGAGCAGGCATGCAGGCTGCTGCTGAGGAGCAGTTGAATTTACTTTGTTGCAGCATGTTCATTTCGTATATGCGTGTGGGAATGGCAACATAGGCTACAGCTAGATAAATGTATGGGGCTGGGTTTTGCACCAAATAAATTACTTGTAGGAGACAAATCCCAGTGATGAGCGGTTCTGCTACCGGCTGTGGACAGTTGCTCACGGTTGGCCCCATGGAGGAAAAAGTGGCACAGGGACTAGAAAACTGCTCTGGGTGAGAAAAAGGCTGATGCCACTTGCACCGAGGTGCTTCTAGTGTTCCCTGTCCATATTGAGACATGGGGAAGGGGAGAAGCACGCCTGCCAGCGAGATGAGTAGTTATTTTTAGTAGCACTGTAAAGTCAATTAGAACTAAAGCAGATCTGTATTAAAAGTTAATTCATATTAAGAATGGCACTGCATTAGCTACCACGTTCGTCTGGAAACAGGTGCAAGTCCATCTGCGTTGCTTGCTTTTAATGTGGTCCAGTGCAAAAAAGGATGTTTTTAAGCCATCTTATTAGCTTCAAAAGTTATTATATCCCATCTTCTTAGCAAGCCTGTAGCATCACTGGTGTTGAATTGATTTGTCAGTGCTGCCAGTTTGTGTTGCCGTGGAGGTAAAGGAGGCAGAAGTAAGTACAGTTCTTGCCTGGACAGTCTTACAGTTTCCAACTACAAATCTCGGCTGTTCAGCTGGTGAATATATCCTGTATAATAGCTGTGCTTGAAAACATTTCAGACAGGACTGTAAGCCCCGGTGTTCATTAGACCCATTCTGGATGTTAATGTCAAACTTTCCTCCTCCCACCCTGCCCTATCTCCTTTCTCCCTCTGCCCCGTGGTTGCCTTTCAAATCAATACTGCTCAATGCGGATAAACAACGTAAAATGGATTGAATGAAGGTGCAGAAGGTGACGTTGTTACTTACCTCTCGACGCAGCACTCTTCTTCCCTCTGTTCAGCAGAATGCCTGAGTAATGCTAAAGTCTAATTATGTACCTAAGTCTCCTCTGCATCTAGTTAAATACATGCTGAAGTGCTGTGGGACAGCGGAATAAATGTGCTCCAGTGCCCTGCTAAAACGAGACCTCAGTTTTCACTCGTTCCCAAACAGACAAAGCCCACCAGCGTTCGGAGCGTGTTTGGAGTCCGGGGTTTAGCGGCACAAGCAACCATTTCTTGTGGCTGATTGCTGAAACGCGCTGTTCTGTGCCCTTCAGTTGTGGCCATGTCTCAGGCTGGTACCTTAGGCAAAATTCACATTCTTCCTGCCACTATAAAGAGCAAACATTTTGGGGGCAAAATAACTCTGTGGTGAGAATCGGATAATGTAGTTCAAGTCCATGGCCTAATTCCTCTGATGATGTTGTTTAAAACATTATTTTCTCATTACCCTTTGTGAGCTGAGCTTCAGAGCTCTCCATTAAAAATAACAGCAGTGACTTGAATTAATTGGTTAGAAAACATTTCTTCTCTCAGCCATGTTCCACAACAAAACCTGGCGAAGCCAAGAAAAATGCTGGCCCAAATTTGGACTAAATTTTGTTTCGAGGGCCTGAAGCCTACACGTTGCTCTGCAGACAAGCGCACACATACGTGGGGCTGTTGTAACTGCCTTGGTTTGACAGGAAAAGCAGCCAGCCAGGCTGCAGGGCTCAGAAACAGTTGCTCGCCAGATTCTGATTTATTTCACAGCCTCCATAATAAAGTAACTATTTGTCTAACTCTTCCTGATTAGTCTGAAGAGGTCTGCCAATCTGAAGAGGATTGACTAGTCAGGAAACCACTGGTATTTTGGCTTTTTTTTTTTTTTTTCCTTAAGGGTTGTGATATTATTTGGAATAATTTCTCGTTTATTAAGTTTGGCATTTCAAAATAATTCACTGCTGCAATGTGAACATTTTCCACATCAACAATAAGTCTATTACGGAGAAATTTACAAAAACAAAATGACTTCATATTGCTTGCAGATGTATTCTGTAAAAATAATTGTTTTTCACTAGATTTTAATGTTTCTAGGCCTTTGTAAACATAATGCCTAAATACTTTTATTCAATAAACGAGACCCATTCAGTAATTGCTTGCACATTTGAAGACCAGTAAATAAGGAGCAGATTTCAACCAAAATCTGTGTATCATTTAAGCTGCTTAGGTCACAGCCCTAGGGCGGAAAAGAACTGGTGAGAAACTTGTGTTTTCAGAAGTGGAGAACTGTGACTTCAGAAACCAAGACAAATAAGCCCCATTTCTCTTTAATTAGTGGATTCCTGCTTATGGGCCAGGCTTTCTTTATTCTTGGTTCAGTAAGGCTGGGAATTCAAAGGAGGCTGGAGATGTTAAGCATTCTGTTCTCTGGACTTTCTTTATAGTCTGGGAATACCAAAGTCCTTCAGGCTCCATTGGAAATCCCATCACACAAACCCGTATTTTTTCCTTGAGTGCATTGTTTCAGGTTGGGAACGCCATTGTGCACAGACAGAGAAAAAGCACACATGCATGTGGAGGGGAAATGGTGGCTCATGTCACTGTGTGGCTTGGTTCTATGTGTATTAGGTGTAGAACGTACTGGTTTTTACAAGCCAGCAGTACGGCAGACCTCGCTGAAGCTAGGAGGACTGCTCTAGTAAGCATCTTGTGGTCTTAAGCTTGGGCAAAATGTCAACTTAAAACAAAAAAGGCAGTGCATGAATAATTGGATATTGCTTGTCATGCAAGAAAAATAACTTACAAAGCAAAGTAGAATCCAGAAATAAAATTGAAATAAAAACAAAAACAAACAAATACCACATGTATTGTAATTCCTGTGAGAGACATGTTTGGTGGAGTCCTTAAATCAACCAGCTTACAGACTGCATTGATGAGCTCTCATCGTGCCTTATGAAAGTTAATACCAAGTGAAGTATTCTCTGTGGTGGTTTGTTTTCCTCTACAGAAATTTTGCAAGGCACGGGACCTTTTAATGGAATCAAGGAGGGCAAAATGTCTCAGACAAGGTGGTTTAAAAGATAATGTGGAGTTTTTCCTTGGACGTTCTGTTCTCCAGGCACTGGATTCTCATGGGTGAAACTCTGGCCTATTTGAAGGCAGTAATAAAGCACTCTGTAATTTAAATATGACCAAGATTTCAACTAATATCAGCTAGCATACACCTCACTTCCCCCTAGGCCACCATGGTCTCTTAACATGGAAGTACAGGTAAATAGTGGCAAAGTAGCCTTTTCGTTTGATAAAAGGTGGGTGCAGGAAATGAGCACTCGTGGCACTAAGAGTGTGGGAGACGCAGTGGGTCACACCGACCCCGTTCCAGGTGAGAAGTCAGGAAAAGCAAACCCTTTGAGAAAAACCATCTTTGTATATATCAGTCCTTAATCTTTTGCTCATGCGTATGACAGTGTGCTTCCCTGCCATCACAGGTCATCCCCGGCCAGCTCGCTCCTTGTCTAATTCCTTCTCCTTTGCTCCCTCCCATCCAAAGAACAACAACCCTGAAACCCCATAAAGCTTTGCAGCTGTTTTCGCACATAATTAAATTGTCCTAGGTAATCCTTGCCTGGTGGCCTTTCGTACATTGGTGGGGGAATAGCATTGAAGCCACCACCATGATTTGATTACTGGGATTCCTGTGCAGATCAGCTGCTCCCTGAAGGCAGCTGTGATGTTTCCAGGGCTCAGTAAAGCTTCGCACAGGAAAGAGCCGATCCTCGGAGCAGCTGCCTCTGCCTGCACGGGGTGATGGAGGCACGCAGCAGGGAGAATGGCTTTGGGCTCTGTACCTGGCTGGTGCCTACAGCTTGGATGATGTCTGGCTTGTAGCAGACCCTACATCCATCAGGCACAGAGAAGGTAGACAGTAGTTTCTGCTTTGGTAGAAGCTACCTGGGATGGGCTTTCTCATGGGCAGAGCTTTATGTGCATCTTTGACCTGGGCAAAGATTGGAAGTAAGACATTAAGACATAGCAAGGTGAAAGATGTAAAGTTATACACCTAGAAATAAGCCCAAGCCCAAAGGTGTAATCTTACTTGTGTTCAATTAGAAGAAAGGAGTATAAAACCAGGCAGATTTGGTCAGAAGTATGTCAAAAACTCCGTGTATTACAAGCACTATGGCATTTCCTCTACCCGTAGCTGATCAAAAGCTTTAGCTGATGAAGCAAGCCGCTTACATTTTGCACAGCTTTGTATTTTGCATAGGGAATTGTGTCTATCTGAAGCGAACCCTGCCTTGGATACCTATTTCTTACTAATATAACACAATTTCCTGATTTGCAAACTTCATTGGGGTATTAAGCAGCAGGGATTACCGAGTTACTTATTTTGCACCAGAAAGGCCCAAAGTTTTTGGGGAAGCACAGGCTGACAAAGTATCTGTCCCTCAAAAATTTGGCTCCTACACAAATTTTATGGGCTGTGTCGCAACGCATAACAGTGCCAAAAAAATGCTGAAAGCTGATTGTTTTAATGAGAACCCTTGCCTGTGAACCCTTGCCTGATAAACTGCAGACAGTCTGCTGTGATCCTTTGCATTTAGAAACTCCCTTACTGATTTTGATTTTATTTATAATTTTCACATGGCCATAGATGTGCCTGCTCTTACACCTGCACATCTTCCTCTCCTGTGCCCCAGCTTTTGGGTCTTATTTTATCAGATGCTTCATGTCAAAGCAGAGTGCGAAAAGCATTGAAGAGAAGAAAATAAGGGGTGTTTAGAAGTGACCCTTGAGCATCAGGAACTGCGAGTTTCTTTGTGAGTCTGCAGAGGCTGTAGCACTTTTCTGAGCTGGGGAAAGTATACTGGATATATACTGACGCTGGGAAGTGTTCTTTACTCCGGGACAGTCAGGAAAATCCGTGTAACAAACAGGAGCATACTAAAGCGTTTTTTTCTCACTGGGTAATCTCTCCAGGGAATTTTATATGCTGAGTATTGCCATGATACATGCTCTTTATTATGTCTCTCAGCACACAATACCACTGCCGAAAGCACTTCCATTCACTTGTTATCTAATCTCTGTCACCAGAGGTCAATGGATACAGGCCAGGGTCCTCCCTCAGCATCTTCCCAAGCAAAATCCCTGCACCCCTTGAAAGAGCCTGTTTCAAATGGAGGATAAGCTGGGATTTGCCCCATGCATTGGCTAGGAATCCAAGTTCTTCAAAGTTTCTTTCATGGGTCTATTTGCAAAAGATTTCTGAACCCTTGCTGCAGAAGAGGCCGTGGCGTAGATGCGTTGATAGTCGGTCTTGCAATTTTGTCGTTGGTTTCCAGAGAAAGCTCTGTTGGGTGATGCTGGGAGTCACCCTTGTATTATTTGCTGTATCAAAGCCCCCAGCAGCTCACGCCAAGGACTCTATCCACACTAGGCTATGTACTTCACGAAAAGGCTGTCCACGCTCCAGGGAGCTCATGTTCCAGGGGAGAAGCAAGAGAGAGGATGTGAGTGCTCTAAAGAGGTCCCGTAAGCCAACAGAGCAAGCAGTGGCCTCGGCATACCCAAGAGGCCTAACTGCTGTCGACAGCATTGCTGCAAAGGAAAATTTTGAGGAGACTAATGAGACAGCTCTGTAGATGTTAATGGGGAGCTCCTCCCGGGTGCGAGGGGAGGCCTAGAAGAAAGCACGGTGCAAGAAGTGGGTGCGGGAGACTGGTCTCAACCTGTTCTCCTTTGCGGTTGGGCATGTAATTGCTCTCCAAACTGGAAAACAATGAGAGAAGGGGAGATGCAAAGGAGATGCAATGTTTTGTGCAGTAGCTGTGTTTCGTAATAACCTGTGTTATTAAAGGAACAGAGGTTTGCATCGTAAGAAAAACACCCAGGTTGATAGGCTACCCCTGTAGTCTGACTAGAGATAAATGCATGGAGTAAGGTCACATCAGAGTAATTGGATTACCTAATAAATAGCTGGATGTGGGTCTGTTACAGACAGGGAAGGCTTGCAGAGCACTCCCACTTCTTTAATTGCAGCTTTAGCCAGCTGGTAGGAATGGGGAGGTGTTGGGAAATGACATTTACAATAGCAGGTTCAGAGGTACTGCTCATGAATCAGTGTTGCAGTGCATCCTCTGCTCCAGTCTGTGTCATGCAGCGAGGGTTTTTTATGAGTATTTTGTTTGTTCCTATGATTTATTCCTAGTGTTCTTCTGAAGCTGCCAGGGCAAGGTAAAAGATGCTTGTCTCTCAGTGTGTTTTTATAAGTGTAAAGTTCAGGGTTATTTTCTAAAAGCAAGATGAGTATGGAAAATCTTGTCTGATCTCAGCACAGTTTTTTTCCTTGAAACGGCATTTGTCTCTGTCATGTGCAGCTGACTTCATTCTCTGCTAGAAGCTTCTCACTGACAAACTTTACTGTCATCCTGGATACACGGATTATCCTTGTTTATTTTGGGGGAGCTTGAGAGACGTGTTCTCTTCGTTCTTCTCAAAGTCACAAAACATAGAGGTCTTTCCCACCCTCCTGTACATGGGACAGGAAGGAAAGCCAGATGTTAAGGTTGTCTTAAAATTTACAAATCTTACAAGCTTTCACGTGCTCACAATCAGGCCAGGCTTTGTCATAGTGATTTTCTTTGTTGAGAATCTTCTTCAGACTGAATTATTTGGGTGAGTTTCAGCTGAAACACATCAGCACAGGGAGCTCTTCCACTTATTTTCCTGCCAGCGAAGTTCTGGAGCAGAGAAGATGGTAGAAGGCAAAAGCATGTCCCATTTATGCCTATAGCTTTCCTGTTGGCATCCAGCAGTGTGGAGGAAGATGGGAGCTGCTGCATGGTGGAGGTGTGGGCCTGATGGGGTGATCGGGGAACCAGAGCCTGTGATGGGATTGCGGTAGGGGACCAAGGAAACGGGGGAGCCAGATTTTGAAAACAAAAAGGGTTTTACTACACAACTAAAGCATGCATGCAAAAGGAGAGCTAAATTAAGGTTGTGTGGACAACCCTAAGTATTTTTTCCCCATTTTTTTTTAAATGCTTTACTTTGCATTCTTAAGCATTTATTTTTTCATGCCTGGCTGTATGGCATTTGAAATGGGTGAGACTATATAAAAAGTAGCGTTAAATTTTGTGTTAGCCAAAGAGCCATCCTAAAGTGAGAAGAAAGAAAGTGTTTGTCAAACGCCTCTGTATGTTTTAGGGTGCAAACAGATGTTCTCTATGTGAAACTTGGATAGAGATACAGTTTAGCAAAGCCTTCCCTCCCCTTTTGCTGCTGCTTTTAGGGATGTATCAGCCTTTCAGAGATCATGTTCTGCAGATCGCACAAACCATTGTTTTTTGTTAACAAGGTTTGCCAAGCTCGTCCCTGGTTGTAAACCTTTATTTCCTGTAATTTAAACAAATGATGCATTTCAGAAGTGACTCAGTTCCTTAAAATAAAGATGTATTTCTGCTAGCTGACTAAGTGGAAGCCTGGTTTATCTATACAGCTTACTTTCCCAAAGCCTACTGCATGGCCCATAGAGCTGAATTCAGTTCTTCCCTCAACTTTTCTCTGAATACTTCTACAATCTCATTGAAGCGCAACTTGAATCTGAAGAAAGTGTATAGATAAGTTTTCAAACCACTGATATTGAGTGGAAAAAATGAAAGCAGTGTTTTCTAGTAACGATGCTGCTTTCCAGAAGAGCAGACGTGTTTGAGATGATCTCTGGGTTTGTGTCTATACCAGCGTACTTGGAAAAATTAAGGAGAGTCAACTAAAATGATAAAGCCAAAAGCCAAGTGAAAGCGTATCCATGTGGAGGTTGCTTTTCAAGCATAAGTGGCGTTTCATTGCCGAACTGGACTATAAAGATCTAAAGTTGGTTTGTGTCGTAGAACTATTTTAACTAATCTGCCTTGTCTTTGAACTTTTCCTTGCCTTCTCTTACCTTTCCTTACTGTTCCTGTATTTTGGGTATCAATACCCGTCTGAAGCTCAGAGAGCTCCGACTGTTGCCTCTAGTTAACATTCATTCTTCCATCTAACCTGTCTAACTTGCTGTCTGATGACCCATTTTGCAATTGTTTTTAATTAGCAAGCATTTGCAATGCAAGGATTAAAAAAACCAAAACAAAACACTTCATTCAGCTTCTGAAAGGCGTAGGTTAAATGATTTACGATACCACTTGTAAACTTCTTGAGTGTATTTATTAAAGGCAGCAAAGTTTTGAAACCGGCAGCCTCCTTGTCTTGTACTGTAGTGTCTTTGGTAAGCAGTGAGAAAGAAGATGATGTTTGCTTTTGTTTGAAAAACCCCAGGTTGGGCAAATTATTGGCTAGAACAGAGAGTTCATCAGATACTTGTGGTCAGCCAGAGAGATCTGCACAGGCCTCAGACACCTGCATGAGAAGAGTTGCAAAACCTGTTGTTGGAATGAATGACATGCAGGGACTCTACCAAAACTCTCCTTAGATTTCAGCATAAGTGAAAACAAATGTTCTGCTGTAAATATCCCCCAGGTGAATACGTTTATTCTCTTCACAGCTTTGAAACACGCTTCAGGCTAGAGAGGCTCCCTGGAGAGGGAATTTAGCGCTCTGAGCCAAAGGTCAGGGTCAGGTCACTCTGCTCCATTTGAAATTTGGCACCTAGGTACATATGGCAACTGCATCATCCCAGGGGCTAATTTGCCAAATCAGATTGCATCCTCTTTCATTGCTGCGTGCCAAGCTCTTATGTCAGTC
>NW_009259800.1:2523370-2532079 GCF_000687185.1 Egretta garzetta
CCTTTCAGCAGCTGAGCTCTCCTGGAAGAAAACCAGAGCACACCTACCTGATAATAAGAACAACATTTACATAGTGCTTTTGATTTCAAAACTTTATTAAGCATCAAAGGCAAAGTTGTGCTTGACCCTTGGAGGCATTTACAAGGAACTCTTTTCCTTGCTAATACACAAGAGCCGTGGGATGAGTGGATGGAAATTGTAGCCTCCGTAGAGGCCAGTGCAGACCCTGACTCGCAGCCTCTCTGGGGAAGCCAGCACCTCCCAGGAGTTCCCCGACAGCTTATAATCAAAGCACAGATGTGTGAGAGAAGGAAGTCGAGATGCTGGAGAAAGTAAACGGTAAGAAAAGAGGTATCCAAGTACGCTTGTTTAGCTGAGTGCAGAATCCACGATGCTCTCAGCGTTATCGCGCTTGAGTCAGAGTCAGGTTATTACAAAGCCCCATGTGGGATGCTACGGTTATCTTTACACTACAGGTTCTAGCAGCTTAATTAGGTTGGTCTGGGGTAGGAAGAGATTGGCAAAAAACCCTGATGCACATACAGTTGTGCTGAAAAACTAGTTTTTCCCAGTATAGTTTTGCTTTTATAGGTTTTGTTACTGGGATGAGTTGCATGCGGTGTTTCGCCGATACTGGTATTGATACAAATATGTTGTTAACTGCTCCTAAGTCTCGATGTTCTTTGATGTCCTTTCTTAAAGATGGAAAAAATGAGGCACAGAAATTAAACAGTGGAAGAACTGCAGTGAGTTTCTGCCTGTGATTGTACTGAGATTTGGGATGGTTTATTTCCTGCTCCTCTACCCAGGCAGCTATAAAAGGCATCTCTGTTGTGTCAGTTAGCTGGATGCGCTTGCTTTTGCAAGGGCTGAGGCAGGGAGGCCGCAGGGGAGGGCAGAGGAAATGCTGAGATAGAGAGGAAAACTTCGGAGAACCTAGAAGGTGCTGGAGGCTTCAGCTTGCTTCAATTAGTGGAAGTCAGTGTGTACCTCCTTCCCTCACTGCCTACCTTTGATCTTTCTTATAGGTGTAATGCTAGAAACACATTTAATCAGGATACAAAATACCTAGGAAATGCAGTCTGTAGCTTTTATGATTCTTCTCCAAAAAGGACCTTGGAGATTTTAGCTTTTCTTTTCTTCTGGCCTTGGAGATAGACATGTTCATATAACCCTGCTGTTCTATCATTCATATCAGTAACATGCTTGCTGCCAAGATCTGGCATTTCCTGATACAGAATCCATGCCTAAAAATTGCTAGCTCTGAGGGGTTTTCGAATGTGACCGGGTGTGAAGAGTGGTTCTGGATAGGGTGTTCCCGCCGGATAATGGTGCGCACGCTCTTTGCCCTCTGTTTCTGCTGAGCATTCGGCTGGCCTGATTTGTAGTGCTTTCCTCTGCCTGTGCTCTTTTTTCCTGCCCTTTTTCCCGTTTTTTAACATGACAAAAGGTTCATGTGTTTAACCTTTAGAGGCATTGCTGTTGGTCTCTGTTCCCCTTGCCAAAAGGATGGGGATGTTTCTGAGTAATGAAGTTGGGGAGCGGGGTGGGACTTCAGACCAGAAGGTTGTGTTTATCTGCTGTGGCGTCCTCACCGCAATCGTACAGTTGGAAGGAGAGATAATCTTGTATTTTGAGTGACTGAAGCCTCCTAACAGGAGATAGAAATACCTCTCAAAAAAATAGCTGACTAAATACCCGTTGACATTATGCTGTGCCCAAAAGTCAGTGAAGAATTTTTAGCCCATCAAGCTACTGAGAGCAAATGTGGGCTGTGTTTTACCCTAATTCAGTAAAATAAAAACCAAGCCAAAATGTTTGTAAAAATTAGGCTTTGATCTTTCCTAATGCGCAGCCTGTGTTAGTGGTCACAGCTGTCCAATTCTCTCAGCCTGTTTCTGTTCTCCCTGATGCCATTTTTACATTGGTGCAGTTTCAGTGACGTCAGTGGAGCGGTTCCAGATTTATACCAGCAGTTTGGCAACCCCCGAATGTTTAAAAAATCATGAGTCAGGCTCCAGAAAATAATGCAATTTTTCTTAAAAAACCTTTATTCAGAACAGCGCATTGAATTAGGGGTATGGTTTTTAATCTGCCTTTTAATGTTTCTGCTGATGGGTGCTTTTCAGGCTTTTTTTAACATACCTGTGAGGGCTGGAAGATTACTTTGTGGTTGCCGGTGAAAGCTGTGACTCCTGCTCAAGCACAGGACTCCTTCAAAACTTTCAAACTTGGAACTTTTAAAGCACAATTTTTGTCAAATATTCTGCTGTTCCTCTGGGCAGCACTTGGAGGGAAGTCTCTTTTCTGGCCCCGGGTCTGAACACCTACGTGTATGTAAAATGGAATAATTATCAACACAATCAATAACCACAATTTTAATCAACATAATCATCAATATAGCAATCATCTACATTTTGTATTAAAATCCTGAGTGGTGTCAGCATTGCATCTGGGTAAGAACAGAGTGCCATTGATTTACCTCTTTGACTTATTTTTACCAAGTCTATAGGCAGAACACAAAACTTCCTACCCTAAGTGGGTTTGGTTTTAGCTTGAAACCATGATACCAAGAAGGTAGCCAAGTGTTCAAGCTCACAGTGAGCTAATATTTTATACTCGTGGTTGGATTAGTTAAACTGCTCGGCAGGAAAGCCTGTGTATGTATGTGCTTGCACAGATCTAAACAATGCTTCCTCATATACGTACAGGAAGCCAGCCAGCGACTCCAGTGATTACGGTTTTGTCTTTCTGTTGCCCATGCCTGTGCCTTTTATCATTTATTTGGAAAGTTAATGAAAACAAGCTTAGTACAAGGAAAAGCACCCAGCAGAGCAGCCATCAATGCTGCAGAAGTTTCTTCTTGCCTGCTTATAATTAATGCCTCTTCCAGCAGAGAGAGACTTCATGCGGCAAAGCCAGCCAGCATATGCAGCAGACCGCTGGAACTGCGATTATTGATAATGGCTGAGAGGGAAGGCTGCCTTAGGTGGAGAGAAGCCAGCATGTCTTACCTTGTATCAAGGAAAGTGTGAAAGCCATCATTTTTTTGAAAATAATTTAAAAAAATGAGTATTTCCGCTTTACCTTCCTCTGTCACATCCACACGAGCCACTCTGAGTGGTGTTGGCTATGCTGTACCGCTGTTCTGAAAGACATCAGACGTATTAGAAGTCCAGCCTGCCATGCTTGTGCACAAAGGCCACCTGTGTTGCTTAAAAACAGTGAGCAAATCTATTTCAGAAGTGAAAGATGAACTGAGTATGGTGTTTGTGCTCAGTGTAAAGCATGGACTGTGTGAACTGGAATTAAATATGCGCTGAGCTTGGTGAGGAAAGTTGTAAGCAAAGTAGAGGAGTGATGGATGGTGATCTCCACTGAGGTGGTCATGCAGGTCTTCTGGAGTAACCGTGGTACCATTCATAGTGGTTCATGGCACCAGGCTCACTGCGAACTCCAGCAGGTCTTGGCCTTGGGCTTTGGAGACACTTCCCCACCCATAAGTGCCTTCAGCTTCACTCAGACCAGGGTTTTTCTGCTGTGGGATTTTAGAATTTCTGTGTAAATGGTGAGTTAGTGACCCAGCAAATTAATTGCTTCATGAGGCTGCATTAATAACAGACATTCTCTTACCCTATTTCATATTATATACAAACTCCCCACTCAGCATCTGCAACTAAACTGGGCAAAATTACAAAACTGCACATTCCCTCACGGAGCATGCTGCTCTGACGTTATGGGGCGAGCATTCAGTTACTATTTTCAGTGCTGTACCGACGATGTAAATCACATCAATAGCATCAACAGCAACTGAAGTTGCTGGAAAACTTTTTGCCCAATGACTGAGAACACTGGTTGATAATGATGAGGCCAAGGGGCAATGAGGGGGCTTATGCTTTTTTTACAAAAAGCACATTATAGTTGATACCTACCTAGTGTCTGGAGCAAAGAGCATTAAAAGCTCTGACTTAAATCCACATCAGCAAGAGAACACATTTGACTGAGTAACCTTATCTGCACAGACTATTGCTGGTTGTGTGACGTTGTTTTCTTGATACACGTTTCTTATTCTTGCAGCTCTGCCTTTGGGACCCCTGATAACAAATCACTGTGTCACTTAATTGTCTGGGACTTCTTCCTTTTTGCAGATTATTAAATGAGGTGGTTTAAACATGGAGTGCAGGATACCACTGATGGACCTCTGTTAAGCTACTGCACTACTGGGAGAGGTACCTAGGGATATAGATATATCTATTTTCAAGAAGAAACACTTCTAGGAGGAGTTAGATGTAATAGTGACTGGTGTTCAACCTGGTGTGAGGTCTGATGGCAACTGAGGCTGATCTAAGCTGGTGCTGCTGCAGCCCCACAGTCTTGGCCACGCGTTCCCCCTGGCACCACCACCACACTGTTTGTGCAGTGAGCTGGTCCAGTAAACTCATCTAGCTGAAAAGTTGGGGCTTTGGTTTGTACTGCTTCTCTTCAGCTGGGTCAGCTCTGGATTTCTGTGTTACTTCATGAATACTAGTGCAGCACTGAGGAGGAGGTGGGAGCGTGCAACCAGGGAGCCCACGCTGTTTTAAGCTCCTGTGGCAGAGCACCTAGGTATCAAAGATGGAGGAAGTTTATTTCTAATCAACCGGTCTTACATTTCAATCAAAGAGTTTAAATTTATACACATAAATAATTCATGCACTTATTATGCTACACATTCAGAATGCGGAACGCACATTAACTTGTCCTTGTCCCACTCTAACAGCTCTGCAAGTGTGATCATCCCTGTTTTATTAGGGGAAAATGATACCAAAGGTGAGATCCTGGTGCATTAAAATTGACAACAAAATTCTTACAGACCCCAGTGCAACTAGATTTTCCCTTGAAATAACTGAGACCGCTGGCTGTTGCTCTTAAAGTGGTAGTGGCACTCTTTCTAGCTCCAGTGCGATGATTGTGTCACAGGAAGGATATTAAGGGAGTTATGTAGGAGAAATGAGTGAGTGTGGCATTGCCTCCATGCTCCCAGGATTTAATAACGCAGCATACCTGCAAGGCCATTTTTAGTCCACAGGGCAATGCCACCTCTCATCTGAAAAAGAGAGATCAGTGTGATCACTAATGCTTTATGCTAACAAATATATCCTTGCCACTTACCGAAGGATAAAATGCAATAACAAGCTTGATTGTGTTCAATTAAAAAAAAAAAAAAAAAATCTTTGGCTAGTTCCTGAAAGAATATTTTATACAATATACATGAGTAAGGCTTTGACTTAGGGGAAAGTGTTGTGCCTTTCCAGTTGCTGCTCAGTTTTGTGCTGTTCTAATTCATTTTCTTTGTTTGATTTTTATCTTGGCGAGGTCTTGACTTGTTATTTTGCAGTTAGAGGAATTTCCATTTCCTTTTGATTGAAGATATAATTTAACATTATATGTAAAAATTGTATTGCAGCAAGTGTCACCAAAGTGTCTAAAGCAGACTCCAAATCTATATGAGTAATGGGTAAGTCTTTCACGTCTTGCAGAGTAGCCATGGTTGATCCGTCTTCCCCCGCTATATAGCTCCCCGGTCGTATGGCTGTGTCTTCATACACTTCAGCCTCTACCTTGTTAGCAATCCACTCGCACACCGCAAGTCACTTCTGACTCCTTAAAAATAGCTGCCTGGGAGAGGGCATGGTCCTGACACAGTGTCCCCACATTCCTGGCCAGGCTGCAGGTGGAGCTGGAAGCCCTGCCCAACGTTGGGATTGTCTGACACTTCCCTTTACAGGGCTGTTGTCAAGCCCTCGTAGCTTTGCCAAACTTAAGCTGTTGGAGCTGATATTTTCCATGTCGAGTGTCCGCCTGCAGCCGATTTCCTTTTCTTTGAAAGTTCAAATAAAAAGATTTGGGTCCTTCAAAAAATAAGAGGGAGGGGTGAGGAATAAATTGGTTTGGTCATGTTACACGCACTTGCAAGTACTTTGCTAAGAAACTTGCACGCTTCTATACTTCGGAGCAGCAATGTGAAATTTGGCAGGGGTTTAGCCTCGTGTAAGACAGACGCCTTTTGCTATCTCTACAAAAGTTGCTCCAGCCAAGTCTGAATACTCCTAGAAGTACCAGTCTGGACATTTTAAGGGCTTCAGAAAAACAAAGTCCTCATGGTTGTACAGGTAGGCTTTTGCAAGGAAAATACTATTTCCTAAGTAGGTTGCTGGATATTCTATGTAGAGGGATTTCCCAAAAGGCAACCCCATAAAGACAGACATGTCTTCCATCAGGAAAAAAATGAATGCTCAGAATTGCTTAGCAGTCAAGATCACAAGAAACCCCAAGTGTACTTAAAGGGCACCTGATAAGATCAGTGGAAAAATACCCATCACCGCCACTTGCCTCTGGAATGTCATGTAAATCTGTCTGCGCTTGCCTTTCACACTTTTAATTGAAAACATAAAGGGGTGGGGGGAGCGTTTGAGCAGATTAGCTAATTGATTGATTGATTATTTACAAGGAATCAAAATTAGAGGGACAATGATGTCTTTTTAGAGAGGCGTCAAGGCAAATTATATGATTATCAGGTTACCCATTTGCACAGTTTGACATGCGCAACACCACTGCATCCATTTGTACGCAAATCATGCATCAGCATTTTTTCCTAACACATTTTAAGAGAATTTAACATGCCTTTCTCAAAACCACAAAAGCAAAGCCATAGTGCATTAAGAATGAAATATTTGACTACGGCAGCAAGCTCTCGTCTAGCTCATGGATGCCAGTAGGGGTTTCAGTGCAGTATGACCATGGTTTTGCTGAATGTACTGGGGCCAAATCCCTCTCCTGCTTATGTGAGGGCCCGAGCCAGGCACATGAAGAATGTGTGTTAATGTGCACCATATTCTCAGCCATCTGTTGACCCCATCTGACTCGCTCTTGCCTGTGCCTGTGGGACTGCTCTCTGGGGAGAGCCAGCGAAGGTCAGGAGGGCACCGAAGCCTTGTTGGGAGCTGCCGAGTGGCAGTACCATCTGTAAGACTTTCTTCTTCTGCTTCTGTTCCAAATCCACCGTATTTAGGGCGGTAGGCAAGTATGCTGATACAATTAGTTTGTCCTGAAAAGCCAGCCCCCGCCCCCAGCAGTCCCATCCCAGCTGGAGCAGACTCACCAAAGGGAGGGACCCACAAGTTCATTCCGGCTGTGTTGTTTGCTGACAGCCCTCGAAGCCCGTGGGGATAGGTTGGCCGAAGTGATTTCTTGCAATGAATGGTGTGATTTGTGCTAAATGTTATGAGACCATCTTTTTTTTTTTTTAATATTCACATATTTAAGTCCTGCAAATATGATTGCCCATACTTCTGTCTGGGGATGAGTAGCTTACCTTTTGGGTATTTTGAAATTTAAGCACCTTTCCTAGTAGCAAAGGGAAGTTTTCAAATGCTTCCCCTGGTAACATTCACTCTGGGATGACTGTTACAATCTTGGCAAGCAGAGATGAAGGATCAAGCACAGAATCTGGCCTCCTCTCCAAATTGCCTTGATTTCTTATCTCCAAAGCAGAATTATTTTGCACAGATCTTGCTGTTTCATATGTTTCCCTTTGCTTTCATGGTACTATTTCAATTAATGCCATCCTGGGGACACATGAGCCCAGTGTAAAATGTCATCACAATGTTTGAGAGTGGTTTTGAGAGTCTGTTCTGCGCATATAAAAAACTGTGTCAATACATAGTCAGGCTTTTAAAAGTGGTGTTTATAGCACCATAATGACCCTGTATCTAGGTCTTGAATCAGAACAGGGTGGGGACCCTTTACAATGTGAATACAATAACGTGTATTAAATAACAGTAAGAAGTTACTGCCAGTACGCAGTAGCCAATTTTCCAATGTTAATACCTGAGAACAACAAATAGCGAGCGAGGCTGGCCAGGCCGATGGCCTCTGGCCAGCTTTTCCCAAAGCAGGTTTCTGAAGCTGGCCCAGCTCAAGGTGAGTTTGTGCGTGGTGGGGCTGAGCCTTCGCAGCAACCAGCACCCATTTCCTCCCTCTCTAAAAGCAGGAACCATGCATGGCTGGGCTGTCTCTGCGCAGCACCCAGGGGAGCTTGACCTGCTTCCCTTGGGTGGCTGGATGGGCAGCCAGAGTTTAGAGACCCTGGTGTGAAAGTGTTGATCTGGATCCCCAGGAAATCCTGTTAAGCAGGAACGGAAGTGCCTGGGGCAGGGGAAAAAAAAAAAAATCTGTCTGCTCTAAGCTGTGGCCCTCTCATTTGCATGCAACAGATGTCCTGTTTGTTTGCATGTCAAAATAACCCTGCCCCAATTGCCTCAAGCAAAAAGATTAGATCTGGGGAGGAGGCTTACACCACGACAACTTTTAGCACAACAAGGAAATTCTAAAAGAGTAAAGATAATTAAAATCAAGAGATGAAAGCCAGCTCAGTCCGCTTGCTTGACATAGCCAAGTATCTCCCAATAATTCAAGAACCTCTCAGTATCCAGAACTGTCCATCATCCACCCTGTTTTCCCTTGCCAGCACGACTTGGCATTTTAAAATTAAAATTGTTGTGCTTGTCGTGCTGACTCATATGTTGTGCATCTCTCTTCTGTCCGGATTGAGGATGAAATCTTGGCCCTGTGCTCTAAGCCCATGTTATGCAGGAGGTCAGAGCAGTTAATCAAAATGGATCATTCTAGCTTTATAGCATAAAAGTCAGTTAAGTCATTGGCAAAATT
>NW_009259800.1:2532095-2542422 GCF_000687185.1 Egretta garzetta
TTAAGTCATTGGCAAAATTCCTCCTGGTGCCTATAAACGCAGAATTCAAAGTATATATCCCCAAGACGTCCAAATGGCTGGCTGTATGATTCTCTGACTCCAGCTCTTCTGTTTAGAAGTCCAGAGCTGCTCTGCGTATTTACTTTCCTTTTTTCTGCTTGCATCCCATGGATTTGAAGTGCCGAGCTTTTCTAATGACAAGAGTGAAGCCTTATTTCTTAGGAAGAAAATGTGGCTTAAATTTTTTTTTTTTTGAGTGAAAATTAATGGCTTGAAAATACCCCTGATCCATTTGTTACCTTTTTTGCTGTGAGTTTTCTTTTACCTTTGCAATAAAGGGAATTCATTTTTAATAGGATCGAGGGGAAAAATTCGAGGATGTTTGCACCATATTTCTGCCTACAGCTAAAAAATCTAAACCATAAACCCTTAAAAATAGTGAGGAGGAAAGGATCATTAATAACCCTAAAACTAGTTTTGAGACTCGCCATAAGAACATTATCTGTAAAGGCAACATGTCAGTTACACTGACTTAGCAATAATAAGCAATAAAAATAAAACACACTCCAGGGCTGAAACAAGCGTGAACGCCTAAAATGTGAATTTTAGGATGTTCTGTAGCGACGTGGCTGTCCAGGGCGCAAAAGGCGGCTGCATTCAGGGTTTCTGCGTGAAGCTACACCTGCTGCTTAGCACCTCACCCCAGGGCATCCTTGGGAAACTCTTGCTCCCACTTCTTCATCAGCCCCGTCACTAGAAAATGCAATCGGGCTGCAGAGCTCGCTGCAGCGCTGAGGACGTAGCCATCGATGTAAAACACGGGGCGGTTTGCTGTATGCAGGTAACCTACCGGACCTTCGATTTAGATGAGTCCTAAATAAAACGAAAAGTAGCCTTGGATCAAATGCCCAGTTATCTTTGTGTCTTCTCTGCGGGCTGGGAACTCTCCATGGGACAGACGGAGAGAGAGCTCGAGTAAGTTACACAAACGCTATTGTGTTAGGCTTGTGTAAGGGCTAAATCATTTTAGCCTCTGGGCTAAATCATTTGATTGGATGGAAACCATTTAAGATGAGACTATTTCTTTTCTTGAAATAGTTTATTCCCTGACCACATTTAAGTAGCTAGAATGTTTTGCTTGGTGGAGTGTGTGACTGTGGGGGGTGGAGAGCAAGGGAAAGGGAATTGGGACTCATTTTTGTGGATATCCCAAAATAACCCAAATGAAGACAACCCAACCCGAAATGTAAGAATTCCCAGAGGCTGCTTGGTCACAGGATATATTTCCACATTGTATTAGAGCAATTCCCTGAACTGGAGAAGACAGAGGCAGTACTGGCTGACTTGTAGTTTTACTGCCCGGTTGTTTATTAGCAATCCTGCTGTGCAAAAGCATTGAAGAAATGGAAGTTATTCAGAGGCGACTCCGAGCCAGACTTGATTGTTAGCAGCTTTAGGGATTTGGCTATTAGCTGGTGCGTTCTGTGGTAATGGAATATTGTAAAAATGTTTATATAAAAAAGTGCAAATGTCAAGGCAGTGTGTGTGTATGTGAATACCTCTTCATACAGTAATGGTTCTTAGAAGCAAAATTTACCAGAAGTGTAATAGAACAAAAAGTTGCTCTGGCAGATTTGCTTGGGTTTTAATTTACTTTGCTATAAAACAAGGTCCTTTACCCTACACTGCACACCAGGCCCAAATTACAGACTTTGGAACCCCGGAACTGTCTGACCTGACTACTGATGCTCAAGTCAATTCTTTTTATTATTGCCATGAGGTTTGCAGTGGGCTGCAGGATTGTGCATTGAAAGTACATCAGGGCTTTTAGGGTGAACTGGTGTTTTAGGTCGATCGGTAGGAGATAAATTGGAGCTTTCAGCACCCACTAAAGAGATGGAGGTAATTTTTTTCCTCTTTTTCGTCAGCAATTTGCACAGCCATTTCCAGTAATGGGGATAGGACAGATCACAGTTTGGGGGCCAAGGGTGACTTCAACAGCAGAGCATGAATGTGGAGCCCTTTTTCTCCATCACACCAACTCTCAGCTTCACCTGACTGCTCTGCTGCTCCTGTCCCTCGAAACTGCCACCCTTTTTGGACAGTCATAGAAGCATACATTAATTAAAGCTATCATTACACAGTCAGACGGTTGTATTCATCTCCAGCCTGTGCTTGGTAGGTTTCTGAATAAATGCCCACTCGTGCTGTCTCAGGGTCCCTGTCTCTGCCTGTTTCCAGGCTTGGAAAGCTGTGGTTGCATCAGCTTGCGCTTTGAAGGTTATCTACCCAACCAGTAGGATTACAAGGGCAATATATTTCTTAATGAAAATGTTGATTCTGGAGTACAGTTATAGGGTCATTTACATTATTATGCACATAATCTCCACCATAATCTCTTTCAGAGCAGGGGGTCTAGAATGACCTTTTAAGGTCCCTTTCCTGTACTGCATTTCTATGATTCTATGAAGTCCTTGCTGAAAACAAATAAATGTTATCAACATTCCTATAAATTATTCATTTTTTAAATCCACTGGTCATTATAAGATGATTGGCATAAGTAATAATCTGTGTTAGGGATGCGAAGGAAAGCAAAATGATAAAAAGCCTCCTTGATGTTCTGCTGCTGTTTGTCATCTTTTCGGAGAGAAAGAGGGGTCTGACAGACCTCCAGCTTTGCCCTCAGAGGACCTGGGCTCCAGGCCCTGCACTTCCACTGCTTCTTTTGTGGTCTTGACAAGTCATTAGGGAGAGACTGAAACACTGTTTTCAGAGCATCTTAACTGCACTTCAGCTGGCTGCCCTCCTGCTCCCATCCCCCAGACTGCCCAGACTTGCAGACCACATTAATCAAAACTATCCGTAGGCATTCAGCCAACTGTATCCATCTCCAGCCTATCCTGCTTCTGTTTGGCCCATAAATAGTTTTTAAATGTGCTTCTTAGCTATATTTTGATTTTTCTAGGTTGCTAAAGGACCTTTGCTTTGCATTTCTGGTTTCAAAAATCGATTGTAAAAAATAGTTATTCCGCGCATAAATTCTGTGCTCCAAAATCAGCTTTCTTCTCCCTCTGCTCGCCATCATCTTCCAGTGACAAAGAGGCGAGTTGAGCTGCTCTCAAGTAAGTTCCCCGTGGCTCAGACACGTCTAAGCAGATACTTGGGGCTGCAGCTTCGTTCCGCAGTGCTCGGGTCAGTGGAGTAACCACAAATACGGGGCTCCATTACTGCCCAGCTAACCAAACTGCTGCGTGGGGGCAACAGTAAAAGCAAAGAATAAGAAATAAAGCTGCTCGTATTCATTTGGCTGCAATAAATGGGTTTAAACCATAATTCTTTGGTTTCCTCTGCAGACACTTTCGAATGCTATCCTTATAGTTATTATTTTCAATCCCTGTGAACTCACAGCGTGGGCCGGACGTTGGTGACCATGGTGGCGTGGGTTACACAGCTCTTCAAAATGTTGATTTTGAATCTCACTTTAACTTAACCAAATGTTGCTGGTGGGCTCAGATACGTACAATTAGCTCACTTAAAATGATGCCTCCGGTGTGCTAAGACAGTTAAAATTAGGACCAGAAGTTAGGCAGTTAATCTGTAAAGCTCAATAAAGCCCCCTGTTTCATCCAAGGGTTGTCAGAAAATTCGTTCCACATCTGTACAGAAAAAAGCGAGGTGTAAACTGCCAAGAACCATTTTAATGATGGCTGGAGAAAAAAGCAGCCAGATGGCAGGCTCTGCTGTGGCTGCGGTTGGTATTTAACTGCTTTTTTATTGGAAAAATATGGGGTGAAAAATTGTGTGGGACTCATTAGGCAGCCTGCTGCGATTCTGATCAGCTTGCCAATCTGTTCAGTGTGGCAAAGATCCAAACAGCCATAAATTTTTAGCAGCGGCTTATAATCTATGACTTGGAGCTTGTTAAACCTTCTCTACTCCCCCCACTTTTGTACACTGCTTGGTTTGGGGTTTTTTTCCCTTTTTTATTTTTTTAATAAAAGCTTCAGGGCTCAAGCTGTGCTGAAAAAAAAAAAAAAAGCGGGGGGGATAAAGTCTCTCACAAAAAGCTCCAGTGAATAGCACATCTCTTTGCTCCTTCTCAAAATAAGACTCCAGAACACAAGTTTAATTTTCCTGATCCTGCATATTAACTAAAAAACTGGGTGTGCAGCAACATCTAAGCGCGAGTGTGAGTGGTGTTATCTTTTCATTGGCATGGAGGAGCAGTGGAAATCCTCCTCCTCCTCGTTTGTCATCTTCAGAGGGAGGCAGGTTGTCCGAGGAGAGGGTTATTTTTGTGGGCGAGCAGCTCTGCAGTGTTTTACCTTTTTGCCGAAACAATCCCAAAGTGAAGGATATGCAAATTTCAGAATTTCATAGCTTGGAGCAAAGTGTTAGGATCACAGCGCGACTGGCGCTCAGGGGAGACAGTAAACTGCTGGCAGGGGTTTAATTTTCCGTCGTAGTGGTGTCTGGATTCTGAAGGATTCACAAAGGATCCTAAGAGGAAACTTAAAGCTTCCTTTTTCTTAATATTTGCATATTACAGAAATCGATTTCAGACAAAGGAAAAAGAGGTTTTAGAGGCTGCTGTGACATGTTTCCAAGTAACATACACAGAACTATTGATCTGACCACTTTTACGGAGATGGAAAATAAGCAGCCAGCACTCCTTCATGGGAGTATAAATATTGGTTTTGAAAGATTTATGGAAACCAGCGGCCAGCAGCGGTATATATGGTCTCTCGTATATGTGCTGTTAAAAATACTACAGTATTTCTCAGAAATTGCCCCAAGTAGTGAAGTAAAATTATAAGCTATGGAGTTTTGATGCTTAACTGAAGCATTACTATACTGTAATATTTTTATAATGGTAACGCTGAACTCACGCATGGATTTATATCTGTGCACGTACACTGCACATGTGCTGTAGGTTCAAGGTTATTTCAAGGAGATGTTTTAAACGGGGCGGCGGGCCCATTACAGAAGTGCGTATGCAGATAGATCGGTGCGCACAACTGCCGTAGAGCTGTATGCAAGGTAGGTTGCTGTCACCTAAGCCATCGTCTTTCTTGTTTGGCCAAGGCAAAGGTGTTAACTTGACTCCTGCAGAAAGTGAGTGGGACTTCAGCTGATTAACTCTGATTTTATGTGCAATTTTGGGTATGGCAGGTACATTAAAAAGAGCATCTGTATAACCCAAGTGTCAATGATTTAGGTTTCTTTTTATCTGAAGTAGCATTTCCAATAACGTGCCCCTTCTCATTATAATTTGGGACAACAGTGCAACAGAAATAAAGAGAAGAGTTAGCAGACCGCCTTGCAAATGCCATTCAGTTTATTTTAATGCTGGCCAAGACTTCTGTAGCTTATAATCTGCACCAAAATCAGAGCCCACGTGGATGCATCTCAGGTTATGTCCAAGCCTTGTCTCTATGCAGGTACCTGTTTCCCCCACCTTCTACTAAGTACCATGGCATTTCTAGCTACTAGCTGATTTCTTCTAGCTGTTATCTTTGTGTAGAGCACACATGTAAATAGGCAAGATAAAAGGTTACTTCTTTCCTTTCACAGAATTTATTGAAAAGAACAGTGTGAAAAAGCCTAGGGAGGTTGTCTTGTATTTTCTATAAATATAATACAATCAGGAAGCCTTTATGTTGTGAGAAGAGGATAAATGAGCAGATAGTGGTAACAAAATCCAAGAGTGCAGTGATCTGCTTGAAGTCTTCCTCCCCTTTTTTGTTCTGCCAGGGGGAATATTTGTATATTACTGTTCAAAGAAAAACTGCCTGTTTTCTTCCTGAAGTAATCACTTATGATCTATGAAGGACACTTTTTATTCATATTGACTAATCCGTGTTTAAGAAAGTTGGGTTTTTCATTCTCCTCATACAGGACTTAGGGGTTTGGGGCTGGGGCTGGTTGTGGGTTTTTTGGACATTTCTGCCACTTGGAGTGGGTTTTCTTTAAACATAAAGTTGAATCACGCCTCTGTCTTCCCAGCTGGCCTCAGACTTTGCAAAGACAGCCAATTTTTCTTCACTTCCAGGAAACTGGTTTATTCCTGCCCCTCCCCACCTCGAAATATTTATATTCATAACACAGCTCCTCCCCATGAAAAAGCTCTTCTCGCCCTCCAGCACACAGCATCTCCTTAAAGGTGTTGAGAGGACTCTACTCTCCATTGCCACCTTCTTTCTTGTTTCTCTTTCTGCCTGTCTGTGGGGTGTATAGCCATGAAAACAGCCTTATCACAGCCTGTCTAGCAATAAGATCCATGAATACTTTGGCTGTTCCCCAGGATGGTGTGAGCACGGCATGCCTGTCACTCACAGCCGAGCTGGGAGGAGAGCGGCAGGGTGGCAGCCGAGCCGCTGAATCTTATTTGATGTGGGAGGAGGAGGCTGAAGAGGGACTATGGTAGTGTCACCGAATCTTGCAATTTTACTGCAAAATGTTTCCTTAAAGGCGCAGTTCCTGGAGTTCTGCAATGAGATAAGGAATTTTGACTTTCATGTGAAAGAAAAATTAACCCATGCAGTCGCTGAGGAGACTTGGCAATAGGAGCCACCTCAAGGCAAAGTCAGCAAGCAAATTAAAGGAATGCACGCTGTATTTATTTAATTAGGTTTCCATCTTACTGTTTAGAAGATGATTTTATGATTTGGTGGGGGGAGAGAGGGAGGAAGAGAAATAGGAAAAGGTTGATTTGGGTTATCTACCCTTTGACGGTTCGCTGGAAACAAGAATTGCCAATGCATATGACTCCAGTAGTTTCCACTGGGAAGAGCTTTTCCTCCTTGTTTTGAAAAAGTAAAAACATGGGATGGGATATGATCTTCCCAGACACCACTAATCTTGCCCCTGTCTCCAGATGCTTCCAGAAAGGCCAGCTGTGATTTTGAGGTGAACACTACATTTGGGGCAGATTCAGCCTCTTCCTCAAGATCTTGACCACCAAGTAAGCATCAAATAGGATGTAGAGACAACTCAATTTCAGTCAGTAACCTGGAAAGGAAGGACTAAGTCCACTGCTAGGTCTCCAAACTGTTTTTTCTTACGGCGCTGTATAAAGCGAAGCGTCCTCCTAGCCAGCCTTGTCAGAGCAGGATGCTGTCTGGAAGCGGCTGCTCCTCAGCGCTGTGGCCGGTGCTGCCGATCAGAGTGGTGAGCTGCCGAGCCCCATGCTGGGAAGGGGAGCCTGTGCCAGTGCAGAGCGGGCCCCAGCTTGGCACAACCAGGTGCTCACCAGCGTCGGCATCTGCTACATGGGCTGTGGGTGAGCAGTGCTGCTCTCCAGCAGCATCTCCAGGACAAAGTCTTTGGGTTAACAGATGGACAGGGAAGATTTGTCTGTAGTTGCTATTATTTAAATTGCAACGTAGATACCAGCTGGCTGTGTTTAGTCAGTATCATTTTTTTCTGTGCATCATCAATATATAGAAAATGTTTGCCTTATTTTAAATGCCTTGTTTCTATACACAGCAGCTTTGTGGGGATTACAGTGCCCTCACCAATGCTGGGGTCGGCAGCCCCTTCCCCGTACCACCTGCATGAACAGACTGCTGTAACAGCCTCGCTTTATAAGATGCTCTTTTAAATAAATAAAGACAACTCCCAGCTGATACTAGCCCTTTACTTGCTAATAACACTCAAGTCCTTTTGGCTCTCCAGAACATCCCTTAAGAGAGGGGATTCTGCATTAAGCAACTTGTTCTGTCAGGAGCGATTCGTTCTGCGACAGGTCTGGCCCGCCAAGAGATGGTCGTCGTCTGTGCAGGCTCTGCCTGGGGAGGAGGAGACACGATAAATGAAACAGATTAGTCATCTATAGGAGGACTTGATCGTCTGTCTTCCCAGATCTCTAAGCTTCCAATGGAAGATCTAATTTTTCAATAAAGATAATTCAATTAGGAGGTTTTAATTAGGGAGCTGAAGCTGCTTCCCCCCCACCCCTTCCTGTAGCTGTCAGCCTCTTCACAGAAGCATCCGTGTGCCTCCATTCCCGCTTCTCTTTTATTTATTTTTTTTTTAATTCCTAATCAACCTGGTGGAAGAAAGCAGGGAAGGAGAAAGACGATGAAGGGAGAACAGGGACATAAAAAAATAAAATAAAATAAAAAAAACCCCACAGCATGTTGTGTCATTAAAAAGTGCCTTGTATTACCCGGGAGCTTCTCCATCTGCTTTCGGTGGGCATCCCAGGAGGACTTGGCGATTATGAAGGAATTCTCGGAGGCCATTACTGGGAAGAGGAAAAAAGGCTTGCTGCAGACAGCTTAATGGACTAATTTGTAACTGTGAGAGCAGGAGAAATGAGTTGTTGGCCACGTTTTAATTTGACAGCGAGTGGCAGAACGAATGCGAAATGTGATGAGTGAGCAGGCGCGTTCATTTTCGCGGTGCACTTTGCAAGGGCCTCTTGGCTTTCCCGTGGGGGCTGTCACTATTATTTTTTGCCTTCCCCACCCGAGTGAGGACGGTGGGGGTGAAGCAGTGGGGAGGTGCAGGGGGCGAGCACAGGTTGGAGGAGGGGAAGCGTGATCAAGCAAACGAGGCTCGGGATCCAATTTTATGCCATCACTAGGAAGACGGGAGGGGACAGGCTAAAGAAATTAGCAGTGTGTCTTAACTCTTTGTGTGGTGAGTGGGAGGAAGACGCTTTATGAAGAGCATTTTTTCTGCACATAGTGACTTTGCTGTCATCTTGCGTACACACAGCCCCACCTTTTGCAGTCCACTTGACCAGAGGTCATAGGTGGTAGATCACCAGCCAAAGCAACATTTGGCAGTCTTGCCAGGAGAAGCTGGAGCTCCTAAATAGGCTCAGAAAGCTGACGTGCAGTTGTTGACCCATATCCAAAATCCGGGTCCTCGCTATAGCCGCTCAGAGGCTGTTGCCCTCCAGTGCCAGTGCTTCTACAGACACGCTGCACCCCAGAGACGACCTGTCCACCCTGATGCTGCCTGGTCCTATCCATGCTCATTGGGCCATGACATGAATTCATGTGGTATCCGACATGGAGCTAGGCAAGTGTAGAAATTGCCACCCCCATTTGCTGCCCCCTCATTTAAACCCTGGTAGCGATCTGAGGGCAGGCTTCAGCAGCCGGCAGCCTCCCCTTGCCCTCAGGTGCCTCTGGGCTCATCTCTCACCCTTTGGACTGAGGCTCCTGCCCGAGGGCAAGGGCAGTGTGCTGTCTTCCCTGCATCAGGAGGGCTCTGTTCCACACTGACATTTTGTCAGATCGGTTGTTCTTCAGCTTGTGATGTTTAAAAATCGATGCTTCCCCACCCAGAGGCTATAATAGAGCAGCTTGTATGAACTGAAGGATAGATAAATAAGTGTGGTTCTGTTGATGCTACCTTCTTGGCAGCCAGTGCTCACCATCATTCCCCATCATACACGTATTTTTTTCCATTATGTCTTCTTTACGGAAGCTCGCATAAGAGGAAGAAAATCTTAATTGGCTGCTGTGTTTTCCAGTGGGTTCTCTTCAATGGCCGGTTGTTAAGTTGTATGATTAAAATGAGAAAAGACTAATTCTGCCAGAAAACACACACGGATTGGTAATAGAATAAATTGATATATATGAGCTGAGATGATTATTTATGGCTCTTTTCCCAGGCTGCAGTACCAAGGTATGATCGTGCCATAAATTGCATGACAGTTCCTTGCAAGACAGCAGACGAGATATCATTTCACACCCGTGATCAGTTACAGGGGTGGTTTCGGGGAGACTGCTCAAGGATCAGACAAAATTCCAGTTCCCTCACTTGGACTGTTGTTCCTTATGGCTCCATGCTGTACTGAGGGCTCCCGTATGGGGTGGAGGATCCACTGCACGGCCCCTCTGTGTCGTGTCCTGGCAGAGGGACCACCTTCCACACCCTGTGAAACCTAACAGCTACGGTTCAGAGGAGCCATAAACCTTCCACGTAGGTTTTACAAAGCATCTAGAAGGAAAATGTTTTGCTTTCTGGATTATGGGAATAGCAGATGAGGAAGAGGAAGGTGAAAGGACCTTTCCTGTTTTCTGCAAGTAGGTTAGCAGGGAAGAGACGGTGGGGTATGAAGAGGTGCATGTAGGCAGTGGGTTTTCTGTGCAAATGCTTGAGCGTTTAGCCTGTCAAGGGGTGGGTTGTCTTCCTGGAGAGCGTTGGCTGGAGCAAACTGCTGTCAGCACTGTGTCTCCCAACACTGTGCCGGATGGACAAGGGATCCTGCTGGATCCCAGCGCCAGGCATTGTGGGATCAGGCTGGGAACAGCTGCCCGTTGTTATTTCAGCCCAGGAGAGGCTATGCTGAGCCTAGTCCAGACAA
>NW_009259800.1:2542700-2556016 GCF_000687185.1 Egretta garzetta
GGAAGAGTCCCACTGGCTTCGGTAGGTTTTCCTTCAAAATTTTTATTAGATCTGAAGATTTCAGTGAAAAGCAGCATGGATAAGGCACTGAACTGGGATGTAGACGACTGATTCTCTTGTGCTGTAGACTTGCATGGGAATCCTTGTGCAAGTTTCTCTTCGTTTCTTGCTAGTCTTCATTCCTGGATTTGTTTTTGACCTTCTGAAACCTATGTTCTATCACTTGCAGGAGGGGAGAATGGGGAACAGCATTGCCATGTGTCTTGTTTGCATTCATGTTGCTGGTTATCTCATTCAGGCACTGCCATATTATTTTCAGCAAGTGGCCTGAGCACAGCAACGAGGAAGAGCTCTGAGTTCCCAGCTCCTTTCCTCCTGTTGACTCCCTCTGTAGCTTCAGATAGATTACTCATGTGCCCTTCTTCTCTTTCTCATCGGAAAAATAGGACTGGGATTTAGTGTGAATAGGTGTTACACAGTAAGTGGCAAGGAACATCCTTTTGAAATACGAAGTACCGCAGTTATCCTGGCTATGAGCAGCACAGCTCTCATTCGAGTGCGGGCATTGCACACAGGCTCTGCCGTCCCCAGTGTGTGGTGGAGCTGCGTTCGTACCCCAGGCTCTGCCCTGTGGGCTCTGGGTATTGCAGATGGGCGATGGCTGGTAGCTGAGAGATGCTATTTTGACCAATTTTATCAACATACTGAAATATGATCTTTTCCTTTAAGTGTGTGTAGATACGTGTTCAGTGTACGTACTTCCCAAATTCGGTAGGTGTGTATGAGCATGCACGCGCCCAATGTGAATTCTGATTTCATGGATGCTGATTTTGTACTGATGTAACTCGATGAGACTTGAAGAGGAAGATGAAGTTGAATTTCATTGTGATCATTGTATATAATTTCTGAAAGTCAATATGCAGCAATTAACTCATGAGCTTATAACTGTGGCTAATATTTTTTTCTTTTTTTTTTTAACAAAAGCACAAGTTACATTGAAACTCTTCTTACGGCTTTCTCTTTTCCCCTTTGATCTTTCTTACTATATGAAATACTCTTTGAAAAAGCTTTCTGCTTTTTTTTTTTTCTAATGGAAAATAATTGCATTTGACTTTAGAAATGTACACCTACAGTACTGGACTGTTTTTCTGTTTGTTTGTTGTGGCATTTTTTAAAGGACACTTGCAAATGATACACACACTCCTCGCGTATAGAAATCTTACCAGCAGGTTTAATTGTACTGGTTTGCCCTGCAAGATACAAAGGTTCGTCATTCTCCAGTGTGGGCATCTGCCTTGAGAGCCCCTTGAGTGACTTTGACACTACCCGAGTTGGATTACAAGAATGTGTTTTTATTACTGCTGATGACAGATACGCAACATCTAACTGCCCTTGATTTTCTAAATGTTTCTTTAAAGACAGATTACCCTTGCTTTAAAGCTTTTCATTACTCACCGTAATTATATGTAACACTGTGCTTTTAAAACGGGGTGGGAGAAGACCCAAGGAGACGTAAGCATGCACTTGGTCATGGCTTGGAGAGATGATTGCAAAGAAGAGGGAGACGATTTTCCCAATCAGAACAAAACATTGGCCTTGTGCCTCCTTAACTCATTAAGCCTCGGCTCTTGCTTTGGTGTTTTGATAGAGGGCGACGGGCAAAGGACCGTTTCAGTGCTTATATTCATCTCACCTACTTGCCCGTTTCATCTCTATCTCTGAACACTGATCTCCAGAAGAGAAAGCATTGGGATTTCTCCAAGCTGTCACCCAGCCCCAGGACGTGATCAGTCTAGGGCAACAAGGAAACTAAATATAAGGAAGACAGGGTGTATATGGCTGTATTTATCAAGACAACTAAGTGAATGAAGTCCATGCTGCCTCCAGGACTTCTGTTCACACCTCAACCTGTCCCTTTTGAATCTAGAAACACAGCCCTCTGGTTTCAATCCTGAATGCGCAGACATACGAATGGAAACTGAAATTCCTAGATAGCAGCAGGCAGGACTGTTCATTTACCCAAGACGGGATCTTACATCGGGAGTCCCACTCGCTCTGGGCCATGAAGTCCACTGCAAGCAGGTTTGCAGGTCTGGAGAGCTGGGATTTGGGAAGCTTCAAGCTGTTTCATTCCCAGGTAAAATTTTTCTTTTAAGGCTCATGTAGACTTTTGGGGGTCCTGTGCCCTAGGTCTGTGGTACCTCAAAAAACAGAGCCAGAATTTGGTGCTTGTCTAAATTCCTGCCTTAATGCAGCTTCCCCTTTCAAGACAGCAAGGCTCCTGCTGCTGCCACTGCCGCTCGCCCCCCCTTTACCTTCCAGCTCACTGCGTCTGTTCCTGGAGGCCCCGGGAGGCTTTAACAACCACTAGATTGTTAGTGACAGTCAGACACTTTAACACTTAAAGTAGAAGGTTTGATTTAATCGCAAGGCTGTCATTTATTATTTGTCTGCTGTGTTCCGCTGGGGCGCCCGCTGATCAACTGCCTGCTCCCAGGAGGGCTTTTTTTTTTTTTTTTTTTTTTTGTCTGCTCATAAATATGAGCGCCCCCCCGGTCCCCTGCCTGCCCCCAGGGGGGCTTTTTTTTTTTTTTTTGTTATGTCTAAATCCTCAATACAAATTGCAGCGCTCCTAGATCTCCCAGTGGGACCCATTACCGCCTGTGGGGCATTAAGGATCATTAATAGTGCTGTCAGCAAGCTAGCCAGTTGGTTAGCTTCTCATAAATAGGAAATTAATCCATCTACTTCATTAATAATGCCGAGTGTAGCTATTTTGTTGCACTTGATGTAAGGGGCCTTCTGTTTGTCTGTAATGTGATAAGACAGGACTCCAAATTAGCATTGAATGTCTGATACAAGAGTGCAGACTCAATTACTTAGTGGAAAGGTTTTTGTTTTGGTTGGGGTTTTTTGTTGGTTTTTTCCCCAAACGTCTTTAAAGTTCTGGAGCAGCAAGAAAAAAAAAAACCCAACACTGATTTGCTTCATTATTTGTATTTTGCAGATTCTGTTTCCATCACTTGCTGCTTCTTTTGAAGAATAAATTGTTGGGGAGGGAAACCAGTGAGTGAGAAATGGGGACCACACCTGGCAGGAAAAGCAAAATACGTTAATTAGAGACAGGGCTAACTAGCTGTGCTCATCTTGCCTTCTGTGCTGAGGGTTTGGGGGGGTTGTTTTGCTTTTTCCTTGCATCTATAGTTAAGGAATCATTACAACACTGATGGGTGATATATTTCACTTTGTAGGAGGAGGAGCAGTAACAGTGTAGGTTAAAGGAGAAAATGAGCCATGATAAGAGTCGTCCAGCTTTTTATGAGAAAATCATTTGCCTACCCAGCAAACGCAGAGTCCCTGATGGGTGGTATTGGAACCACTCAGAGGATATGAAGAATTCTGAGTACATTTATCTATTGCATTTCTAATTAGTTTTACTCAATAATATCTAGGCACCAGAAACAAAATAGAGAGTTACATGGCAATTATCCATAAAAGTACTTCATCCTATGCTTCTGTGCTGTTCAGATCTTCCTGTGTTTCCTTCCTTCCTATGACTTTCTCATCGGTGTGTGGGAAAATACAAGTAATTTTTCAGCCTTAATTATTAAAGAAAAGCTTTTCAAGAAGGGAATGGTTTCCCTCTTGCCCTTGAAACGCTGTACATTTGCCTTTTTGTACTTCAGCCTTGTGGGTTTGTTTTCAACCAAACAAACAAAAAATTCAGCTCGGATGACCGACTCTTGCTAGAGTCAGAGTTTGCAGTATGGGGAACCACTCAACTTCTTGGGATTTCTATCCAAAGCTTTGGGGAGACTTTGCTGAGAGTCTCCTTCATGATACTTAAGAATTTGCTTTTACTGGCTTTCTAGCAATATGCTGTTAATAGCATGTAGAGGAGGGATTATAAACATGTAACCATATCAGGGCCCAGCCTATGTCTGGGGCTCCAAGGCACTGCCACAACATAAATAATGATCATTATAACTAATTACTGTTTGGGCATTGGGGAGGGAGAGCACTTGTATTTATTTTTATAATGGGAGGCAAATAAATTTCTGAAATATCAAGAGGAGGGAGGAAAGAGCTTCTACAAAGTGATGAGATAAATAGATTTGGAAACATTCCAGTTCTCAGAAGCCAGTAGTCTGGAATGGATATTTTCTGTTGACAAACTCTTCAAACCATGTGAGCTGTGCTGTATTTATTTACATCATTCCTGCAGTGGAAATGCGTTTTCCAAAAGTGGTGTGTGACCGAAGAAGTACAGTGCAGCAGCAGGGACGATCCCAATATTCACAGGAGTTGCAGGAAAGGATTTTGGGGATTTCCACCCCAGGCAGCAGAGCTGCTTGCATTGTTTGTGCTAGATACACGCTGCACTACAGTACCATCTGGGAATTGGCCCTGAAGGGCAAAATATACAAAGAAACACAGGAGGCGTAGACCCTATCTCTAAAAATCTCACTATGGGCGCCCTCAAACTTTGCAAATATTCATTGTCTGAATTCCAGTGATGGTTCTGAATTTCACAATTGCCCTCTAGGATAAGCAAGAACAGAGGGATAAAACCAAACAGCTTTGAATGTAGAATTGCACTGGAGGGGGAAGGAGGGTTCAGCATTGGAAATTCATATATGAATTGTGCAGATTGGCTCGGTTTCCAGAGTATTTTTCTTTAACTGCTGCCTTTTCCTGTTTGGAACGGTTTTGTAGTGTATGGTGAGTAGCAATCACAGCAAACTGTCTGTCTCCATGTCCCCTCACCTATGTATTATTAGAGGCAGTGGTGCCGAGAATCCAGTGGCCGTAAAAAGCTCAGCTGCAGCCAAAATCCTAATGCACTTCCAATTCCCAGTGCATTAAGCTTGGAGAAGTCTGCTGTGTATTATCCCAGGCTCTGTCCAGTTTCTCTAGAGGTTTTTCTGGTGCTAAAATCTTTGCAAGCATTTTTGTCAGATGCTTAATGCTTTAAAACTTAACCTCATTACTCTCCAATCTATTTCTGTATTGGAGGAGAAGGGAGCATGGGAAGGATCTTTTCCCTGAAAATAAAAAAGTCCAGCCAACATAAGTTAGATGCTTTGGAGGTTCTTTTATTGTAAACTACAGGAAAGGACTTTGGCAATGTGTTGAAATTGTTAGATTAAAGCTTTCCCCTCCATCACCCCCCATTCTGCCATTAAAGACCAATGCTGCTGTAAACAATTTATGGCTTTCTTAAAGGAAGTCAGATAATCCTGGCTGATTTGTGGCCATTCCTTTATTGCCTTGCCAAACTCTGCTTTGTCATTTCTGGTTGGAGGAGAAAGCACACACAGCCACATATGTTCAAGTTTCTGACCTCATTTTGACTGTTACAAGAGAGTGAGCACATGTGTCTTTGGGAAAAAAAAAAAAAAAGAAAAGAAAAAATCCTGGAGTAAAAGAAGAATAATTTCCCTAGTAACTATGTTTTTTAAGAAATATGGGGTGTAAAATATACCATTAATGATTTTACAATCACTTGGCCAGTCAGGCAGGAGAGCTGGCTGACCCAGCCTAGTAGAGAGCACCACTCCGCATTAGTGTCAAAATGGATGTTTAGTCGTGTGCAGCCATGGTGAAATTGGAAGTGGAAAGGAGCCAATGCCTCTTTCAGAGAGAGGGGAATAAAAAACCCTCTCTCTTGTTTTACAAATCTCTCCAGGGATGATAAAAACGGCTCTCTTCAGCATCCATCTCCTGCTTAGTTCTAGATCAACACATGTGGTAGGAAAGTGTGTTCTGCATAGATATGTCACGGCTTCAGAGAAATTCTGAAAATAAAAAGGGCACATTTCTCCCCCCTGCAGCCCTCCTCCTCTTGGCATTTTGAGTAATCATGTTACCGATTAGTGGATATTTACTGTTAGAAGCAGAGCTTGTAGTTGTGCATATAATGACAGTGACCTGGCACTCTTCATGGTTAGATGCAGTTTACAGTACCGTGTGTGCATCGCCCATGTCTGTTTGGTCTGGTTTGTAGCCACAGCCTAGTTGGAGATTAAACTACTCAAGTTTTAGGATGATGTAGTTGTGTAAAAAAGGGAAAGACAGGGATTTAAAACACATGAAAGACCAAACAGCAGCATAGGTACTATTTTATCAGCAAGAAATCCTGTCATTGGTTCAACTTGTTTGTTTTTTAGGAAACTAGTATCCTCTGGTCAGCAGAAGCTGGGTCTCCATCTTCAGCCAAAGCTTTCTTGGTAGACCCTTTTCAGCATACACAAGGTCTAAGCTGCAGATATTCACAGAAATTAGTTGGGAACGTGTGTTAGGTCACTTCCTCCATCCTGCTGACAAGACAGTAGTTTCCAGTTCTTGTCCAATTCAGCCCTAAGTGTACCGAACGACAGTTTCTTCAGCCCCCCTTAGGAAATCGTTCCAGAGCCTAATAGCTCTCACAGTCAGACAGACAGCTCTTCTTCATGCAAAGCCTGGTTCTCACTTAAACTAAAGGTCAATTCACACCTACTGTGGCCCTGTGAGGTAACACAGAACAGAAATTGTATTTGTATTCATGTGGCATTCTCTTGTGGAGCCAGAACAGCATTGGGTGGCCTGAACATAAACACAGGTGAGACCAGCAGAGCCAACTGTCCTGTTCTTCATTTCGTCTTGTCTTACTCCCATCATCTGCACACTTCAAATAAACATCCCGCCTTAGTTGTCACTCCATCAAACTGTACTTGCAACCACGGGTTATGGAGAGAGATTTACAACTGTAGAGCAGGTCATCATCTGTGGGGTTAGTTTTGCTTCTGCTGGAAGCAGTGGAAGCATGACAGTATTCAGCAGTTCCAGGTTTTTAAAGCACAGAGCTTCTTCCAACCTGCAGTTGCAAAGTGTTTCTTGGGTATTAATACTGTAGTAAATCTCCTATCTCTGATGTTGCCATGAAACAGATGACACAAATGAGGTACAGAGATTGATTTTCAAGAACTGTCCTCTGAAATACCCAGTGTAAAAGTTGTGGAGCACTCAATACTGCTGTGACCATAGGAGGGTTTGCAAATGCTCAGCTCCTCTGAAAATTGGGCCAGAGAGGTTTCAAGAAGCATATCTGGAAATTCAGGGACACGAAATTACTTTGCCTTTTTTTTTTTCTTAGAAATTGTGATTCTGAGATTTGTGTCCAGAGCCATATGGCAAGTCTTTGATGAAACCAGACATTTCACTTCCAAGAATCTGCATTCTTGGAACCGTGAAAAAGCAAGAATATTGAGTCTTGTACCATAACGGTGAATTCCTTCAAGAAAAGAAACACAATTTCAAATCTGGAGGGGTTTTGAAAAGCTGGTAGTGAGGAGGTTCTGATTTATATTGTTCAGAAGTGGCTGCAATGGTGAAGGCATCATGCACTGGTTTTAGTGCCACTGTGCTGCTACATACTGTTTACATACCAGCTTAATTTTTCTTTCTTTCTCTTTCGTTCTGTCCAACCCAGCAGCTCATGAAACAGCAGACTAGACTGGAGGTAACTCAGTTGTAAAACATCATTTGACAAACTGTTAAAAGCTCTCCTGAATAGAGCATCATCCATGTTTGTGGTGGGGTTGAGATGATTATGTTATGAAATGGCATTTGATGCAGAACAAAGTGTTGCCACAGCAATAATTTCCAACACCCAGCTCTAACAATAAGTCATCCTCAGATCCTTACCACAGAGGGCCAGGCTCTTTGTTTACAGTCAAAATGAGAATTGCAAGACTGCAACCCCACTTGGCCTAAGCAAGAGCTGTGGCACCTCTGCACAGCCGAGTCATATCTCCAGCATGCCGGGACCCCTCTCCCAGCAAACACTGTCTGAGCAGGGCTCCTCCTCGGACGGTGTCAGCAATTCTCAGCAGTCAGCCAGAAGGGGATCTGCCCCCGGGGAAGCAAGACCTGGGGAGGGAGAGCTGTGCTGAGCTCTGGCCACATCGCAGCACTCACTGTGAACACCTCAAATCATTTCTGTGAACGTACACTTAGAAGAAGTCCTTGGTAGGTGAACTAATCCTTTCAAAGCACCTGTAACATCTGTAGGTTCTTACTAGTTCCCTTACTAATACAATGCCGGTGAATAAGCAGGAGTTGCTACGATGCACTCTGCCAGGTGAAGAATGAAGCCACATGAACGTGGTGCTTGGATCTCAGGATTCTGTGGTTCCAGGTTCTGCGATCAGTCCCCTGGACACCACCTACACTTCTTAGAGACATCCTTCCCCTATGGCAAAAGAATTTTCTATGGGTTTTCTAGGGACTATGTTGTCATAAGTTATTAGTAAAAAACACACCACCCCTTGAAGTATATACACTTTATTAGCCTCCTCCTAGCACAGCCTATTTTTTCAGGTAGTTATAATTTCTCCCACTTACTCTTCATAAATTTTAGAAAACTTAATATGTGCATGCCTACAACAGTGAAAATAGCTTTTGAAGATATGCGTGTACCTTTTTTCAGCTCATTTTTGAAAAATGCTTTCTTTTGTGTTTAGAACAAGTGACTTTTTTATTGTTAGCGAGGAGGACTTCTTTGGTTTTTAAAGTCATAATCAATAGTGATTGCAGACTCTGCATTTGTAATGCCAGGGAAGCCTAGGATAGGCTTTTGAGATATGATTCATTGATAGCTGGTGACGGTTTAACTTAAATGATAAAGGGACTTTCCCTATCACTCCACGTTTTGGTGATGATGTTCCACATCTTCACTGGCTTGTGTCTGCCAATTTCCACTACCCACAGGAAAGAGAAACAGTAAATGGAACACCAACAAATAGGGTTTTTTGAACAATTTCTGTCAACTTCCAGCTGCAGCAGTGATCGTTAGATCTCTTTAAGCTGTGCAATCTCAAGCAGGAGCACGTAGGAATAAGCTTTTGGCACCTTCTCCAACCTTGTGGAGCAAAGCTGTTGCACCACTGCTTGCTCTCTGCTGGTGTCTGTATCCAGAGGTTGCTACTGAACCCATTTCCCCTCATTTTGGTTTGAAATCATGGAACAATCCCACACTGCCATTTCTTTATTGACACTCTGGATTCATCAAGCTCATAAAATTCAACTGGATGTGAAATGCTGCAATTAGGCTTCAGTAATATATGTGGGTTTAACATGAAATCATCTCTGTGTTTAATCCTGTCCCATCCTACTTTTTTCATATCCCAGTGCTCCTAATCTTTGAAAATGTAGTTAGTTCCCTCTGCGCGGGGCGGGAGCCCTGGGTTCCCCTCCAGACCCAACCCGCTGCAGCTCGGTCAAGGCAAACCCCATCTGGCTAATTTATGAGCGGCACTAATGGGTCCTCAAGGGACCTCATCAGCGGTCTCATCCAGGATGTGACGGCCGTGACACAAACCTCCAAGGGAGATGGAGGCGGGTTCTAAGGAGCTCGGGATGAGTGGGGGCATAGGGAACAGGAAAGCATGGGGTACCTCTGGGGGACGGGAAAATTACAATCCCCACAGCTACCGTTGTTCTGTCTCTCATGAACTCCGAACAAATGTCCCTGCATCATCAAGTCAGAAATCTGTACAAATAAACGTGTGACATGTTTTTCCTCTCCCGTGTTTAATGTCTACCCAGTCGATAAATAATTATTAAGCAATGATGTAAGAGCTGCACTCTCAGAAAATTCAAACTTTAGTTTCAGGAAAATGAATTCATCCAGGAAATACACCTTTGTGCAATAAAGACTTGAGAAAGTAAAATGAGATTGTGGGCTTTCTTTCCCCAGGCTTGGATATTGCTTTATCAATACAGTTCTGTCACTAAGCTGTGAACAAACGCAGGCCTTGTCAGATTTACTAACTAATCACAGAAAAGTGTTGGCAGGGCTTAAAGGATTGAGTGACCAGACATAGTAACTCATTTTAAGTGTTCCTGCTTGCTGCATTTTTTTTCTTTTTTTTTCTTTCCCGCTCCCTACTTTTGCTCTCTTAAGTGGATAGGACAGCAAGTATCTTCATCTGGCACCTTCTGTCACACAGAAAGGAAAGATGTGCAAATTCCCCAGATTTTGCTTGTCTTCAGCCTAGTTCTTGAGCCACAGCCTCAAAAACATGTATGTGCATAAATAATGTCGCTCACTTAGCGCACCCCAATCTTCTCAAGCAAATATGCATATTATGCGTACGTACGCTGTCTGCGTAAGCGCGCTGCGCAGTGGATTTTTAATTGAAGGAGCTCCACTGGCTCTGATGGCCCTGCAGTGAGTTCGACCTTCAGCTTTAGTGGAGCTGTTCATTTGGCCACTTGGTAACAGGGAAAAGATGAAACGAGTACATTGGAAATGCTTTTTTCTCTTTCTCTCCATAATTTCTGTCATGAATTCCTCTGTTTTTGCTGTTCGTTCCCTGCTGGCAGTTGCCATCTGTAGCAATTTTTCTTCTGCCAGAAGGACTGGCAAGCAGCTCCCGCCAGTGCCCACATCAGTGATGCCTGGGCGACAGCCCGGGTGCCAGAGCGCTGCACCACCTCCACCTCTCCCCATCCTCCCCCACCCACACGTTCATACGCACACAGGCTCAATATGTCGCTTTTTGAACAAAGCTGTGCTGCTGGTGGCCTGAGATACCCGTCAGCCTGTCCTGGGACTCGGGTCCAGCTGTGCTGTGCATCTCCTGCGGCTTGATCGCGCCCCAGAGAGGTAGGGCTGCATTTTTCCTCCACCTATTTGCAGGCGTGGGAGGATTATGCTTCAGTATCGCTTGCTCGAAAGACACTGCTAGGCTGAAGCAGTACCTAGCTACAGCTCAGATTTCCTTTCCGTTGGGAGATTCAGACCTCAAGTTAATAGTTAATTAAGTCGATAGCCCCTGTTAGAAATGCCGCAAAGCAATGATCATGTGAGGAGAATCCTCCTTCTGAAAGACTCTTCTTTAAGTTCAAGGCATTAATCTTTGCCAGAGTGAGGTAAAGAAAGGAGGAGGATGTGATTCAAGTATGAAAATTTTTTAGATCACAAATAAAAATGTATTGTCACGAGAGGGAGCAGATCCTCCATTTTCTGAAAAATGCAAAAAAAAAGGTCTTTATTGCAAATCGGAAATACTTCCATACACGTGAAGGTTGTAATGGTTATTAACCCGCCCTTTTGCTGACATGATTTGAAGGACGGAGCTGGTGTTCTTTGTTTAGAGGCAAACTTCAGATTATTTGTTGTAAAGGAGTGGATATATCTGTGTACACGTATGTGCACAAGATATATGTTTGCACACAGACTTCTGCTTCGTTTAAAGCATCCATTCTGTATTCCTAATGTCTCAGACTCTGCATCATCTTGAAGGAAGTTCAAACAAAGACAACTCGTAACTCAGTGCAGCGGTGGAAGTGATCTGGCAGCTAGAAGATGCGTTGGGGTTATCACAGCTGCCATAAATATTGCTGAGACCTGCGAGGAGCTTGGGGCGGTGGCTTGGTGTACACAGGGGCAGGAGGGGCAGGCAGGAGCCATCTTTTGTTGTATTTGTCTGAGTCGGAGTGAGCAGGAGGGATGTGAAATGTCCTGCTGCGAGGACGGCCGCACAGCTGGAGGCAGCACAGGACCCTCTCGGTGCTTAGCCCGGCTTTCCCCGCAGGTCACATTGGCGGAAGATTGCCGCTACGATGCAGTTTTGGCGATGGGCAGTGGCCAGGGCTGGTATTAATTTCTCCACGTGTAAACACATGCGTATCTACTTTAGTTAGTGCAATGACAGCGAAAACAAAGTCGTCTGTTATTTCCGAAGTTGAAAGAGTAAGAGAGGCAGGACAGACTGGGGTCTCTGGTAAGGCAGGGCTTGTTATTTGTGGCTGTGGCTGAATTTGGCCTCAGGACACGTAGTGGTGGATCTCACAGGACCTGTGTGCGTCAGGCCTGGATGTGGTCCTGTGCGCTCGGTTAAGCCCCGTGCCTGTGCTTGGCTTGCAGGGAGGATGCGGCATCGCTAACCCCATCTCTCCCTCAGCACTTCCCTTCCTTTCCAGAAACCCCCGAGCCCTGGCTCTGGCCATGTTTCACGGTCAGGCTTTTCCCCTCGTTTCCCTCGTGGCAGCCCAGAAGGACCTGAACTCGGCTACTTAACAGCACCTCATGGGGAGCTCTTGGCTCGTGTTTCACCCGGCAGCCAGAGCCGAGCGGCTTTCCCCCAAAGTCTCTGCTGGCGCGAGAGCGGTTTCGGTGGCTCTGGTGGAAAGACTAAGAGCCTCTCTCTCCCCCAGCTGTCAAGGAAACTCGAGGAGGCATTCAAATGAGAGACACATGGATGTTTATAATTCACAGTTTTGCCATTGTTGTCACCAGAGATTTGTTCTTCCTGCTTGGTGAGGGGAAAAAAGGAAGGATAAAATTGGTACCATAACATGGCCAGACATAACTTGTTTGAAAGATGGGCCTCCAATTATTTACTTAAGGAAATAGTGGGAGATTTATTAATAACCTCTGGCGACTTAAATAGCTCTAGTGATTTCCATGTGTGACCTGAGGCCTCAGCCTTCCTGGCTGATTAGACACGAAACTCAACTAAAGAGCTGACCTGGTTGGTTTCAAGTGCTCTGCTGGTTAACTCCCAGATGTGAGGCCGAGGAAAAACAACGTCTGTCAGAGCCATTACGGAGCGCTCCGCTACAACAGATTTAATCTTGCCCCTGATTTCAGAGGAAACGGTGCAGTAGGAGGGCTGAAGCTGTAATGAACTCTTAACACAAAAAACTATTCTCTTCCATGCATCTGAGAGTGAGCAAAAGTCCTCATCTATCACTGCCTGCGCCGGCGAGTCTCCACTGCTGTTTGTGGATGTGTCACTTCTTTCTTCTTGACGAAAAAGGACTTTTTTTAAAATTAAACCCGGAATACCGTATTTTTTTCTGGCCATGCATACCAGTATTTCCTGGGGCTGGTATCCATATTGCTGCTGGATGGTTTTGCCAGATGTTGTCTATATAAGATAGCTGGTGACCCTGAAATATCTCTTAGGCTTTACGTCACCAGAACAGGATCTGCTCATTCTCTTTGTTTTCCTCCTAATAGAAGCTGCCACAGGTTGGAAACAAAACCTTTCCTAAAAAATCACCAAAGAACCCTCTTTCTGCCTTCCCAACGCCTCCAGATAAATATGAGAAAAGTACGCAGCAAGGGGATAAGAAAAAAGTAGAGCAAAGGGAAAAGTTTGGAAGTGGGGACCACTTTGGATGTTGCTGGGGTCACTACACTGATTCCAGATGCTTTTGAGCTCCGGCTGGGTAACTCAGCAATCACAGTTTCCAATCTGTTGCCAGCTGACGGGGATGAGAAGAAATGTTAACGCCATCACTTACGGACTTTTCATAAGACT
>NW_009259800.1:2556175-2561495 GCF_000687185.1 Egretta garzetta
AGGGAAAGACAACAGAAACTAAAAGGGCTAGAATTACATTAGCATAGCATAGCTCTGATTGAAATTAAGGAGGTGCTCAATTACCAAATGGCTGCTGCTGTCTAACCTGAAAACAGCTAAGTCTGATGCAACAAATTGAATAAAACGGCACTGAAAAATAATTTGGATCTCTTTAAAGAATATGCTGATGGCGTGGAACTCGATGCTGTGTTAGCATTCATCTTGATGCTTGGCTTCAAAATGGCTTCAGTACTCGGGTCCTGCTCATGCCTTTTCTTTAATTTTGCAAAATTTGTAACTAATAGAAACGGAAAGAAGCAAATGTTTGTGTTGTCTATAGGTGGTAGCTTCAGAAAAGAAAAGAGGCTTATGTACGTTTGCGTGATTTATGAAGAAGGCTGAAGGCTGGGGAAGTTAGGGGGTTGGTCTCTTCTGTACGTCTTGGTGGTTTTCTGCTGGACATCTGGACATCTAGCCGTGCAGTGTCCAGGGACGATGTCTCTTAGGGACCTAGGGAATCCATGAAATTACATGTCCACAAAGGATCGTCAGACAGAAAGCTTGAAAGACAAAAATACTTGTACTCCAGCTGTTTAGAGTTTCTACTCCTGAAGTCTCTTATGTTAGAAACAAAGTGGATAAAATCTCAGTAGATTTATACACATATTGTTAAATAAATATTTTGGAAGTTCTTTGTACAGCACAAGGTGACAAGAAAGGCACAAATGAGCATTTTCTTTTTTTAAAGTCTTTTCTAAGAATTAATTTTACAAGGGCTAAGAAGTAAAAAACTTACTGACCTAGGCGTTGTTTGTATTCACAGTTGTACTAGTGAGTAACTAAGGACATGATTTAAATGATTGAGCTTAAGCTATACAAAACCCAGCATGGACGTTCTTCTTTCTTTTTAAACCAGGATTAAATAGATTTATCTTGATCTTAATTTAAATTTGACTAGGCTTAAATCAAATTGAATTTGAAACAACTGATGTGAGTTTTGCCACGCGTTAGCAAAATTGTTTTTTAAACCAGTGGAAATTTGTGCATAGACAGGATGTTATTGTGAATTAGGCTATTTAATTAATTAGATGTTAATGGTTAACCAAGGGTTTCTGTTCACCTCATTTTCGTTATGGTTTACGACAAACTCATACAGGTTAATTCCAAATCTGTGTCATGCTCTGTAATTGAGATATGAGACTAAAGAACTCGATAAAGAACTTGCACTATTTTGGGGCTTGCAGAAATTTCATAAATTTAAACTACCTCTGGGTGCTTGAGATTTGGGACTCGGTTGTGTCTAATAAATAGATTTGACACACGTCATCAAATACCGTGGATCTCAGAAAATGTTTTGGTTTTAAGGGGGAGCTCTTTTTTCTTAAATGAGGTTTTTTTCTCTGCCTGACTCCAGCCTTTGGGGGATGAGGGAGTGCATTTAGATCGCATTTTTAAGCTTCACAGTGCTAGAAATTTATCATTTTCTGTTTCATCGAACACCAGGTTTCTCACAGAATTACACTTAGAGGTGGGCTTCAAAGAAGGCACCAACAATCATAAGCCATAAGAACTGCACTGTAAATAAGTCTGAGAAGGAGCTCTAGACCTCAGTTAATGTCCCTGTATGTCGGCACCCCACGGAAGCAAACTCGTCCTGCATAAAATGCCATAACAGTTCTACTTTTGCAAGACATTTGGACACAGCATTGTTTAAATTAGTTAAAGGAATATGAGTCAAATAACTCTGCTGAATATGTTCAGCTGTTTGACCAGAATTTGCTCAAAAGAATAAAACAATAATAGTACAGCTGCATGATACCAATAGGAATAAACAATTTATTCTGTTATGTTTAATATCTTCTTCGGATCTCCTTTTTAAATGGGGTTGGCAAGAAGTGCGAGGTATTTTGTCACTGAAACGATTAGTAAAGCTTGGGGTTTATTGAGAATCGTGGAAAACTTTTCAAGATGTGAAAAAAATAGCGTTCTGCATGTTACCAAATTCCCTGCTTTGCAACAAATCTCAGAGCTTTGTTCAGATCCAAACGTTGTGAGGATCAGAGGAATTACCTTATGGGGACAGTTTGTCTAGCACAGAAATCCCTGCTCCATCAGTGGTCAACAGGAGATGCTCAGGAAGGAATATAAGAAACAGGATTGTACAGGGTGAACCTTTCCCTGGTCTTATCCTCCCCGCGTCTGGCAATCGGCACTTTAGGAACTTCCTGAGCCAGAGGTCGCATCCAGACCATTGTGTTTAATTGCCACTGGTGGACTTATCCCCCGTGAATTTGTCTAATCTTTTTTTGAACTCATTTATAATTTTGGCCTCTGCAACATCCTGTGGTGGTGAATTCCACAATTTAATGACATGTCATGTGGAAAAACTGTTTCCTTGTGTTTGCTGTAAAAAAAAAAAAAAGGTTTACAGGTTTCATTCAGCAAAACTGATTTCAGTTTAAGTTAGACATCAAAAATAAGCACTTTCTGAAGTGAGGTCTTGAGTCAAAGCTCTCTGGAGTCAAGAAGAAGCTCTGTGTTATTTTTTTGCAGAATTAAAAGCATTTTAAGTCTCCAGACTTGTTTTACACTAGCAACATATTTTTCTGTCACTCAGGCAAATTATGTGAAAGAATTTGGTCATACCACTCAGAGGATGGATTTGTGACTCTTACAGCTAATTCAGTTGCTGTTATTGATGGCGTTAGTAGTAAAAACCCACTAATACCCAGCCTAGGAGTAGAGTGATAGCCAACATATGGCACTAACTGAAGGCCCTGAGTTTCCTCAAAATTTCATTGATAGCAAAAAGCGTTTGTGCTGGAAGTAGCCAAGCGTTATTTGTAGCGGAGTATGTTTTACTTAATTTTGACCACTTCAAACAAGCACGTTGGATTGGCTTGCTCCAGTTCTTGGTGACATTTCAAGATTTCACTCAACCAAGAATTGGCCCAAGAAGTACTTTGGGGCTGGAGAGAGAGCAGATTTGGAGCCTTTCAAGAGAAAGGAGCACGCTTCTGTTTCCTACTGTGTCATCCTCCCAGCTCAGCTTCCCTCCCCTCCCGCGAAAACAGAAAGGAAGCACGCCTGGGAGTCCTCAGCAAGCTGCTGGCTGCATCCAGAAGCCTGGAGCTGGCAGGCTGAGCGCTCGCTTGGAAGTGGTGGGTCCCTGACAGCAGGCATCCTTTCAGAAAGGAAAAGACAGGGGAAACACAGTGAATAACCAAAATAACACAGTGATCCCAAGTGTGAAATGGAACATCAGCCTCCTTCATTGATGGGGTGCAGCAAGGCAGGATGCGGAGGGAGGGAGAGGGTGCCTGGTGTTTGGCCAGCAGATGGAACTGGGGCAAAACGACAAGCTTTCTGGCACGCAGCCCTTACAAAAAGGCCACTGCAGAGGCTTCGTCAGGAAAGATTGGTGCACTCGGCATTTGTGTGTTTTACCCAACTATTTAGTGTAATAATAAAATATTACCTCTGCCTATAGACCTCACCCTGTTCTTATAGTGGTACCGAGGTGTTAACTGGGCAACCCTGGTAAAAGTGATACGGAATTGTCGTTCATCCAGCGGCTCTCCATTCATGTTGCCAGGTAGCTGCTATCTCTGCAGGAGTCTGTTTTGGCTTTTTCTAAAATAGAAGTGTGAAAGCCCATGCATCTTTCCATATTTTTTCCCCTAAATATTCCATCTCCTAGTCTGCTCTTCTCAATGGTGGGAGTTTTTTCTGCGGCTTCAGGGGCTACTTGAAGATGAGTGGAGCTGCAGAGGGCAGAGCTGTCCCACAGCTGGTCATCTCACTGCCCCGCTGTCCCGGGAGAGCCGGAAAAAGAGCAGGAGTTTCCAAAGCAGGGATTTCATTGTAGGTGTTAATATCAAGAGGTTTAGTTAAATCTTTGCCTATACTGTAAATTCATTAATGTAGGTGCCAAAAGCTAAGCACCAAAATCCATTTTTGAGTTTTCAATTTGTCTTGATTTCCAGAGCTCCTTATCTCGTATTGACTTAGGTATCTAATGACCCAATTCATCAAGTAGTTTAAGCATGTCGCTAATTTTAATCAAGTGCGTAATCCTACGTTTAGTTAGGCACACGTATAAGTATCTTGCTGAATGAAAAATGGGCATAAAGCCTAATTTAAGGCAAATCCCTGCTTGAATGTGTTGCCTTTGTTCTTCGTGAGGAAAACGAGAAAAGGGATATTTTCGTAAGGAGACGTTTTCAGGGCAGCCACCAGATCTTCAAGTGTGGAGCCAGGAATCTGCAGGCGAGCTCTTCCCCTCCAAGCGCCGTCTGTAACGTATGGTAGCTGAGCCTCCTCCAAGCTCCTCCTCATCTGCTGACCCTCGCCTCCCTGACATCCATTCCCCTCGCCTAACAATGACAAATGGAGTTATAATATTGGTTGTTGAACCATAAGCTGTAGATAAATGTGCTTCTGAGAACCACCATTAAGTCCCTAAATGGATTATATATATTTGGTTTAGAAACCTAATATTTAATATTAGTGTACTCTCCAGCGGTTGGCTTTATTTCTCTTGATAATCTATTCCCACTCCATTTCCTTTTAGATTTCTAACCTCATTAAACCTTTCATATCGCAGTTATTTTCTGTTCTAAACAAAATTAAAGACACACCATCCCCAGGTTTTAAGAGTCTAATTTTACTCCCGAACTGGAGAAAACACAGAGATAAACATTCTTTTCGGTGATGAATTTTAAAACCGCTTTACGAGTCAGCTGGAATTGCTAACCATATTGAGGATTGTAAAAGTCTGTGAAAGGCAGCATAATAAATGATGCTTGAAATGGCATTTGTTGTATGGGAGTTCAGATGCTTACATGGTATCTTTCCCTTCTCGGTTTTGTATAAAATGTGAGGATGTATCTCACATCATACAGTACCTTAAGAATTTATAACGTTTTGCTTCTGGTCTGATTGTCTGCAAAGAATCTCAGTTACCAGCAGGGGTTCCTTAAATTCACATGGCCAGGAGAAAGAGGTATCTGTACTAATACTCTGCTCCCAGTGTGCGCATTAAACTGGGTTTTTTTGATCGAGGACACATTTCTCCCTTATCATCAGGCACTTTGGCACATTGCTTGTTCTGATATATATAAGTATTGCACTCTGCCTTACTAGACACGTTAAAATTGTGTTTGACCATTCTTCTTGTTATACAATGCCCTGGCCCCTACAGTGGCTGCTTTAAGGAAAAATGCAATATATGTGGTGTTGAAAAGAAATCTGCAAGCTGGAGGAAGCTCTAAAATATATCCTGTATTTGCCCAAATCCACTTCTCTTTCCCTTGTGTTC
>NW_009259800.1:2561527-2575174 GCF_000687185.1 Egretta garzetta
TCGTAGGGCCTGTAACACCTCTGCTGATTATCAAACAGCAGTAATGACATTAAATCAGGGTTATATACTTCATAGCCTGTTTGGTCCTTCTCTTTCCATTTCCACCAGAGTCTTTCTATGAAACAGCTGAATAAAATCCTACCCCCCTTTTTTTTAACGGTGAAGTCTTTGTTTCAGACCCCTTCTATTTGGTGACCGCAACAGTAGCCTGCGTAGTATTGCTACTTCTAATTCCAGTGCCAAGACCTGCAGTTTGAGTCCTAGCAATTAGCACTTTGCATCTTAAAAAACCCCTTAGGTTCCATTTGCCTCATGGCAGAGGAGATACTGTTCTTTTCCATCCCTGTTCTGCAGGCAGGGAAGGTTGAGGCAGGGGCAGGGTGCCCAGGATACTCATGCTGCACATCAATAGCCAGAATTACCACCAGTGGCTCCTGACTCCCTGTCCTTTGCTCATCTGTTAGTCTATAAGGTGAGAGCGAACATTTTAGGGATTTAAAATCAGAGACAGGGGTCTCTGCAATTTGCAGAAGCTCTCAACATGCCACAGGCGCAGGCCCAGTGACAATAGGCATTTGTTTGACATAGAAAAAATGATAGTGAAAATTGGCTGAGCAGTTTCTGATCACTGAAGTCCCTGCTGATAGCTTTGTGCTACTCTTGTTCAAATTCACAGTAAGAAACAGCATGGTGCTAATCGCTGAGAAGTTCTGGGAGAAGGCTGGTCAGCAGGGTGCTTATATGAAGAGTGATGTGATGAAATGATAGGGAAATAGGTCTTTATCCTGACCCTTTTCCTCTCCCTTCCAATTGTGCAGAGCAGTTAACGATGACCAGAAGCTTTCCTGGCAAACCCTGACTAGCAGTTTTGCTAATTTACATTTGTTTTCAAGGGTTCAGCATCATTGTCTTTAATAGGATGCTCTCGTTCAGGACTTGGTTGCGGCTGTTTATGAGGTCCCTACATTTATGCTCTCCTTCTGTTTTCTTCCACTATACATAACGTCAATTTGATGAGGACAATGTCCTTGAGTGCACTGTGTTGCAAGAGGGTGGGTTATCACCACAAGTCTATTTTCAGCCAGTTTCCACCAGGTTTATTACACCCTGTGAATTCATTACGCTCCCGCTCACCTGTGTTAGATCCATGTGACAGTGTTATCATCCTCCTTTCAGAGGGCAGGAGCGGGCAGCTGAGCTGCTCAGTTTCAAGTTCTAATGGCTGCTTATTTAATACAGTTTTATCTTCACCCACCCATAGCAATCATCACCTTAAAAATCACCTCCATTATATCCGTTCTGTTCTCTACTGCCGAACAAATCGATGCACCTCTGACAGTCGGAGATTGCGTGAGTGTGCGGGAATCCTGAGGAATCAATTGCACCCAGGTGCATCGGAGGGGATTAGTGGTTTTTCCCAGGGAGAAATGGCTGGTAATACTGGCCCCTGTTCTCATGACTCAGCAGCTCCACTCCGATTTCCTATTTCAAATACAGAGCAGCAAGCTCTAAATCTTCCATGCCTGAGTGCAGAGTGGAGAGCCCAATACAAAGTTACATTTCACTTTGTACTGACAGATGGAAAGCCATAATAACGTCTCTTTCTTCATGATGAGTGATGGGTTCCCACAACGCAGGAACGATTCGGAGTGCCGCTGCAGAGGCACAGGCGGTGCCAGGAGCTGGATGCTCATGTGAGAATCCAACGGATGTTGTTTGGTGTCTCGCCCTAGGTGGGATAATTGCCATCTGTTCTATAGTGATGGTGTCTCCAACTGTTTGCAAATCCTCTCCAGTACCCCAAAAATGCTGGGGATTGAAGCAGGCAAGGGGAGTGAAAGCCTTTAAGGTAATTGGTCTAGGAGAGATTCCAGGTTAACAGGCGGTCAGGGTGAGAAAGCATGCTTCTACTCCATTGCACAAATGAAGGAGACAGAGGATTTTAGATGCGGGTTTGGTACTTCTCACCAATATTAAATTTACTCTTAGGCACCTGAACCAACCGACACTAAGCAGCCATCAGGATGAAAGAGACAGATCCTTATGACTGTAAAATAGTGATAATCCTATGCCATAATGTTAATGAGCCTCAGTTTTTCAGGCTTGCCATATGCAACCCCCTGTTGGCTTCAGTAGACACTACCATATGTGTCAGAGGTCCAGAATCAAGCTTTTTTTTCCGTTTCCCATGTTGGAAGAGACTCCTTTCCGCAGAGAAAATCTGCGAGTTTGCCTGTAGGTCAAAATAAAAAGTTTTTCCATCAAAGGAGCAAGTTTCCTTCCCTTTGAGCTCACTGGTGCTTTCAGAAGCTCTTCTCATTTATGTCCAGCGTGCCAAGTCAACTCTTGGTGTTCCTGTGTCTGAGTGTGTAGTAGACGCTCAGCATGCCTCGGACTGACTCCGCAAGTTGGGAGCAGATGTTGGCTCCGTGACAGGTCTGTGTCAGCAACGTGTTTTGATAAGAACAGACTATTCCCAGCTGGTTTCTGAAGAGTTTTTCTCTTCTTCTCTGCTTCTCTCCTCTCTTGCTTTGAGCCCTTCTTCATCAGGCTGAGAGCACACATTCTGAAAAATATGTGCCCAGCTCTTTTCTTGATGTTGTTTTATTTTCTGCATCATTCATGTTTTGAGGGTTTTTTAAAATGTTGTCCTTCACATGGTCGGGAATCCCCCAAATTCAGCTTTTCCCTCACTAACTAATTTCCCCAGAAGAAAAGTCTGCATTTCTTTCAATCTGGCAAGAGCATGGAGAGATGCAATCCCTGCTTAATGTAGCTCTGCCACCAGAAGCCCAATAAAAATCCAGATTTAACACAGTTAGCTACATCCATTCTGGGAGCTCTTGGTCTGCAGCCCAGGGCTGAGCTTTGGTATCACTAAGCTGGGCGTGCTGTGGGAGATGGGCACAGCTGAGCCCAGGGAGCGTCAGCGGTGAAGAATCACGTCCAAATGGGAATGCGTTCACTGCCTGAAGCCCAGCAGTGCTGTCAGCCAAACCATGGTTTTCTGTCAATGTGTTACTGGCCTCCAAATAAAGACTTGAAGAGGTGGGAGCTTGCGATGTCTCTCCAGATTAAATGTGGGAACCGAAGTTCACCCGATGCTCGTCTTATCTTCGATCAGATTCAGTGTTAGATTAATGTTAGAAGACTGTTGAATGGGTTGGCATAATTCTTATTCCACCTCCACATTCATACATCTGCTTACCTGGTTACTTGTGGTTGAAAAATCCTGCAATCCCTTATTTTAAATATATACGACATTGCTGCTGCCTCGGCAGGGCAGGAGCTCTTTGCTGGGCTCGCGCTCATAGAGGATGCTTCAGAAATAGATTGATTTGGAGAGCCACTAGCCAACTTCAGGCACGTTATTTGAAGCAGTGTGTGATTGCGAACTACTTACTTGACCTCTTTATACTGTAGATGTATAAAACCAGGGGAAAAGTAGAACCTGTTGGAGCTCCAGACAATTCACATCTGCAGTATTCTCTTGGGTTACGGCGAAACCATACGAGATGCACTGGCCCAAGTCAGTAACGTCCCTTCTTTACCATGAGTCTGTAACACCTGGTTGGTTGTTCACCTACTTTCTTCCCAAGTCTCGACCTCCCCACAGCAGTTTCTAGGAGAACAGCAGGTCTGGTGGCTGTGTTGTAATGGGAAACCTCCGTTTCCCTTTTAACCAGGACTTCAACCCTGCAAAACAATCAGCTCTTCCCTCTCCATTGAGAGGCAGCAGTATCTAATCAGGTTTCACTCCTTTGTTGTATCTATTGATCCTCAGCACTGTAAGATGCAAATTGCCATGCCTGACAGGATTCAGGGTGTTTTATCATCAATGGAGAGTAATTATCCTTGGCTGCACCAATATTGGATTGTTAAGCCCCAGGATAATGCGCAAGGTAAAGACATTTAGAAGGCAGTCCACCTTGGGGATTTGTGTAGATGTGATGGATAGAGTGAGAGCAGGATAGCTGAATTACAGCCCGCAGGGACTGACAGCTGCATGGGGGTGTAGCCTCGATAATCCTTACAGAGAAGATAGTGCTGCAGTTGTATTGAGACACAAAGTGTGTCTGGAGCTGTAAGGTTCCCTGTCTGCTTAATCCCTGTAATGTGTATGTGCTGAAGGAGAAAACATATGCAAGGTTTTGAATGGATTCTGCGTGCTTGCAAGACTGGCCAAGTCACTTCTTCTGTTTGTTATCTAACCATAATTCAGGCTTTTCATGTGCGCGTATTTTAGAGGCACGAGGGTTTGGGGTGCTTATTTCTTTGTCCGTGCATTCCAATTCAATACTAAAAGCAGAATTATAAATAAGTAAGAGATACTTTTTCAGAAGTATCTGGTTAACCGTTGGATATTCGTGTGTATAAAGTAGTTAAGCTGTCTTAGCTGTGGGGAGAAAATGTATGTCAACAGAGATGCCACGTTAGCTGACTAATCCTCAACTGATAGCAGCAAACCTGAAAGTAGACTCAGGGAAGAAAATCTCTTTTTCCAGAGTTATCCATATGAGCTGAGCCTTACACCTGTCACTTCTTTTTTTTTAAACCAGACCATTTCCCTAGTTGCAAAATATATAAGATCAGAGATATAAAGAGGAAAAGGAGTGTTGGTGTCTGAGAACTGCTAGATGAATATTGAGGGTGGTTCCCAAGGACCATCAGGCTTCAGACGCAACACTAAACTTGCAAGCTGCGAGTTCTGTTAACATTTTTAAATGTTTTTAGTTGCAGTTCGTTCGTGTCAAGCAACTCCTCGTGTTTGACCAAGGCTGCGACTAAGATCAGCCAACTTGCTTGGCATGCAAAGCACGCTTTATTCTTGTTGAAGCTGCTAAGGACACCGAGGAGTAAATGCCAGAAACTTAAGCGAATAGTCCGTGTTTTACCAGAACTGCGCCAGATTTTGCAGCTACGTGCAGCTCTGTGCTGGCAGCCTGTGCCCTGTGCTGCCACAGAGACGTTGAGGTTGCTGTACTCCAGTGGGATTTTTCTGACATCCTTCACAAGCGCCCCTGGCTGCTTCATTTCACACGTTATCATCAAAGTGTGCAACAAGCTCCTTACATTGCTCCATACCGTCAAACAAGCAGGAAAGGGGTTTGCTCCACAGTCAATTTTAACTGCAGTTTTGAAATAGGAGAAAATTGAGTAAGATTAAGAAAATTGTCTCACATACCTACGCTGTTTGTCATGTTTTTAAAAGGGAGCGAGTCTCACAGGTGTTTTGATTGCCAAGTCGCAAACACGCCACTCGGGAGGGTGCAGTCCAGGGGAAGTCGCGTCGGGGGGAATTGGCACCGCTGTTCCCTCTCTCCTGCCTGCCAAAATAGCCCCCCCAAGCCGGGAGGGGGTTCTGTGAATGAAGTGAAATGATGCAATAGGAGCTGATGCTGGTTTGGGCTTCTGCCCCCTGCCTTTGGCTGCTGGGGCAGCCCAGAGCATTAGGGATGCCCTCCAGGGCCGTACATGCTGCTGGGGGAAAGCAGCTCCTGCAGCCCCGAGCCCCATCTGCTCTGCGCCCCGGCATGCTGCTGAGCTCCGCTGGCGTCGTCCACTGCCCTGCAGGTAATCTTGCTGCCGGCTGTGAGCACAGGAGCCCCGCAGCCGCTCAGGCAGATGCTGTGAGTGAGCAGCTTGGAGCCTCAAACCCGTAATTGGCTCCCTGCAGCCCCGCGGCTCCCACTTCACTCTGTGTTTTCCCCGGAAGACTGCAGCACTGTTCCTCCCGTGGTGCCCTGCCAGCCCATGGGCAGCCTGGGCACAGGACAGGCATGCATTAAATCACCCGAATGTGTTAGACACGGACAGCCTCGAGTAGAAGCATTCACAGATTTCGATATGCATCTGCTGCTTTTCTGCCCGTGCTCCTCCCACACTGCAAGGGAACGGTGGGGCTGCTCCAAGCTGTTGAATTTGTGGCCAATTTCTGGAAACATCAATGTATGTAGGACATTATCTCTGGGGAAGGATTGTTGCGTGCTCCCTCTTCCCCACAATCCCTCCTTTTTTTCCTACAAGCGACTCAAAACTGCGCGGTTCTGCAACTGAAATTTGCCATGGCTCTTAGAATTCTTTCGGATGCGGAGAAGCGGGTTTCTGCCCAGCTGACAGGCTTTCTCCGCAGTGCTAACCATGGCTCTCAGCGGGTGACACAAAAGAAGATCCATACTGTAGCTTCTGGAGGTGAACCGATAACAAAATTCCAGACGCAACAATCCTGGAGAGTGGGGACCTCGAGATCTTAACCCCCATTTTGTTGCAGGGCCTGAATCTTAATTAGACCAAGCCAAAAAACGTGAGCTGAGAGGTTTGGTCCTCAGGTGGGGGAGATGCCAGTTCAGAACCAGAGTTCCCAGCTGAGACCTCTCATGCCCCATGGCATTGTACTGTAATGCAGAGCTTGCAGAATCCTGTTGCCGGTACAGATATTTTAGGTGATATATCTATGAGCGGAGGATCAATACCGTACGGCATGCGTGTTAAAATAAAACCATGCGTGCATTCGTGGCTGTATTTGCTATATTCCACACGAAAGTAGGTTGTTGGTTTGTTTTTTTTTTTTTATTGGGAAAATTGTTAGATTTGATGGCGGTATATAATTAGTAGTTTGCCAGCAATGATTACAGGGCTGCGCTCCAGAATAAATGATGTAGCATTCCTGAGCATATAATATGGTATACCACAAAATAGGAGTTGGAAAATTGCAACATTGCTGGATCATCATATATCTGACATGTTGAAGGGGTTTTTTTGCTCTGATAATTTATGAAAAATAGTAAGTATGGTGCACTGTGAACCAAAAGGCTTTCTTTGTTAAATTAACCACAATTGCAACCACAAATTATGGCTTCACAAACTATAGATTTAAGACTGGCTTTTCATAAATAGAGCTTCTTTGTGTTTTAACAAAACATACATAAAAGACTGGAGCTGTACAATGATGCCAAAGTAGCACTTTCAAAATCATCAGCCCATTCAAGCCATTGGAATACAATCATAATATTTGTTTAAAGTTTAATATCCGGAAAGGGAAGTCACAGAAATCCCCTAAGCTTAACACAGTTCTGGTATCATTTCTGTAGGCCGTGATGAAATAATAGCAAGATAGTGACTTTAGAAAGGTAGGTTAGTTTGTGTCCGTATGAAAGTTTGTGTCTGTTTGAAAGGTTGTGTCCATTTGAAAGTTTGTGTCCATTTGAAAGTTTCACTAATGTAAGTGAAAGTCACTAAGTGGCCAACTGAAGGTTCTGCAAAGCAAAGCACAACAGAAAAATCCCTATGTGGATTTTTTTAATACATAACACCTCTATATATGCGAAGAACCCGAATTTTTCAAAGTAGAAGGAGTTGTGCCAGTTTCTACCAAAGGTAAATTTGTCCAAAAAGAGTTTTTTCCAATACTGGATGATTGCTGTCGATTTCTCCAAGTTTTAAAATATCCCACAGATTATTGGCATGCTCATCCCGATTTTGAAAGGCATACTTTTGGCAGCAACAAACCGAGGAGGGCCATGTGTTAACATCCTGGTTTAGCAATATGGATTCCCACATGCTAAGCTCTCATACAAATGCAGTTTTTATTGCTGTTGACTTCAAACAAAGATGCTTTGACATCTAAAGTTGTATATGTTACAGATGCAATGCCTAGCCGTACTCATGCTCTATATTTTAGGATGAGCTGGCTGTGGTCCCAATTATACAATCACGTATAAACACTCCTAGGATACAGGGCCCCATACGGAGAGTCACTTAGCTTTGTTGTGCTGTGTCGTACTGCGCTGTAACATCTTGCCGTGTCTGATATTTTGTACTCCAGCTCATTTGCACGTTGTTGCTTAACACAATATATAAATAACATATAGGAGCAGGCAGCATCACTTGTCTTCAGACTTCGAATGTGGAACAAGTATCGTTAACGTATTGCTTTGCCGCTCCCAAATCCGCAGCCTGAGCATTGCCTGTCCAGGCTAGGAGCTTTTCTGATACTTTCCCGTTCCATATTTTCTCATCCTTATACTAACAGTGAGGAGGAGGAGAATCTTCCAGTTAGGAAGCATTTCTAAGAAAAAAAAAGTGTATTTATTGGCCAAAATCTTTTGTGCTAAGTAGAGAAACTGCAGGTTAAGGCTGGGTATTTTGAAATGGTCGTTGGTGGTTGGCTGTTCAGCTTTGCAGAAATAGGTTGGTTTTCCGAGAAAAATCCTTACAAAGTTGAGTAAATCATTCTTCTCCTTCCATCGCTGTCCTCAGAAGTGAAGTAAGATTCTGCTTTACTTCTGCATCCGTCTTTACAGGAAACCCGAGCCTGTAAAGGCCACCTGGGGCTATCTTCTTCTTTCTTCATGAAAGCTCCAGGTTTTGTCCTGGCTGCTGTAACAGGGGGGCGCTTAGGGTGGGAGGAAGTTACGCACCCATTTTGACTTGGCTTCATCCACTGCCTATTCCATTTAGACTTTCCCCAACGATAGAAATCCTGCCACTCCTTTCATTTGCACCCAGGACATAGTTGAGCAGGCACTTTTGATGGGTAGAAGCACCCCTCATCTTGCAGCAGCAGCATCCCTTCAGGGTCCTATTTGCAGGCTGATTGCAGTGGGGTTTGCCAGGAGGGAGGTCCGGGGGGGCTGACAGGTCCGGGGGGGGGAGATGGGAGGTCCCGGGGGCTGCACACACTGGTGACCACGCTTGGCAGGAGTCCTAAATACAAGTCTCGCCCATCTCCCTGTGTTTGCCTTCTTCAAAGCTAACTAGATTTGTGCTTAAGGTTTTCACTCCTGTAGCTGGCAGTGTGTACAGGAGTTCTTGTAATAATAATTAGCTGTAAATATTTTGCATCTAATTCTGAAAGGTTACTTCAAAGAAACATTTCTTCATATCGCTTGGGATCTTTTCTTCTGTTGAAACACACATTCATGAGTGAAGTACTGCAATTACAAGGATGTTTAGAGAATCACAAAGGTATTTATTCTTGTCCTGGCTAGTTTATAGTAGCAAAAATTGCAAGTGGAAAGGCTAAGAAAATGTATTCTAAAAACAAATGTGTAATTGTTTTGTTGAGAGTTAGAGTCAACAGTGTTTATTCATGAGGCTTAGCTGCCCCAGGCGAGAGCAATCAGACTGGAGGTACCACCTCCTGTATCCTTGTTCTCTTTAATTGGAGCCATAGCCTTGGATGCCCCAAGGCGAAGGGCTGTCTCTAACTGTATTCTGTTCGGTTTATGAACATTTGAAAGTGCAGTGGAAAAAAACATTCTTTTGTTTAGACAGTTTCAGGCTTCCCCTCCCTTTTCTGCTCAGCAAGTGAAAACTGTATGTCAAAATTAAGCTCTTGAGCAGCTATAGATTTTGCATGTAATGTGATACTCCAATGGCTAAATAGTTTTGCAGCGCGCTTGTTCTTAGGCCTAGGAGCGGAGCTGTGCGTCACCAACAAACCCAGGGATGGAGAGCTGCCGTCGAGCTCCCGCGCCGTCTGCAGCCAGGGCCCGCCGGGGCTCTCGGCAGCAGCACCGGCAGCTCCAGGTGCCCGGCAGGCAGCTTGGCGTGCCACGCTGTCCCCCGCCATGCTCCCTCTCCCAGCGCACGCGCTCTTTTAAAGCAAGTCAGAGCATATTTTAACAGTTTCACTGCAAATTCCTCTGTCACTTCATTTCTATTTTTAGGCCCTGGTGAGTGAGGGTACCTAGCGCGGCTACCAGCCTAGAGACAGATTCAATAAAAGATTCAATAAAACTTCTCTCCCGCTGCCTCCCAGCAGAAGCCCAGGTGGGGGAACGCGGTGGAGGAGGCAGCTGGCGTCTCTTGTTGAATTTAGCCCTGAGTTTATCCAAGCTCTTCCTGAGTGTTTTTCCACTCTCTACTGTAAAATCCTGATTTCCTCATGACATCTTTATGCAACGCTATGGTTAAATGCTTTCTCCTTCTGTTGTCAGCACTTCCAGTCTCAAACTGCTCGACGTTTTTAGCTCCAAGTAAGAAGTGTGGTCTGGCTCGGGGTGTGAGGAGAGTCCTCTGTGCTCTCTCCAAGCACTGGTGTAGCCTGATAGAGTCCTGTCTCGAGGGAGGGCTCTCCACTTGGGACAGACACCGCTGGTAGAGCGGATGGCTGTCATCCTGCAGCCTTGAGTCAGACCTGAGTAAAAACGATAGCCACAGCTTCTCTCATCTCATCTGATCTGATCTGATCTGATCTGATCTCATCTCATCTCTCTGTGAGCGCTCACACTGGCGCCATTGCCTGACATCCCAGCACCTTCAGGAGATTAGTGCAAGCTCGGCATGGTGTCCCTCGCGTGGTCTGGTCACGCTGCGTGCAAGGTGTTGGTGGTCAGATAGCATCTTGAAAAGATGAGAAAACAAGAATACACCCCATCTCAGCTTCGCTTTCACATTGCACCAGCCCGGTGCCTGGCCACGCTGCTCCGAGAGGAGAGTTCAAGCAAGTAACACCCAGTGTCATCATCTTGGTTTGCACATTCAAGGGCTGAACCGAGAATGCTAAACAAACATCTGAGATTGCACCCTGGGTGCACCACTTAGCCATCACTCCCCCGCCTTTTGGGAAGGGTGTTAAGTGTTTTCCGCTGCCATTGATACTACTTTAGGTTTCTTCTGTCCTGCTTCAAGCCAGCTTTGTCCCCCCAGTCGGAGGTAGGTGAGAAGGGGAAGGGACAGCGTGACAGGTGACGGATGGGATGAGTCCTTGGCTCCAGGAGCACTCGTCCCTCATTCGCAGTGACTCGCTGCTGGTTCATCCTCCTCTGCAGGGGGAATGGCCTTTCATTTGCCACCTCTTAAAACACTGAGTGGTTTACCAGCTATCCCAGAGTTTTTAGGATATCACTCCAGTCGTATCTGCGCTGCGGCAAATGCCAAGGCTTTAAAAGGCACCTATTTATTTAGTTATTTCATGCGACTGGCAAGGCTTAAGAGCCATCCCTGAATGATGTCGATCCTAGTAAGAAGTATGTCATAGCTCTGGAGACTTTATCTAAACAATCACGTGCTTTCTGGAGTGCAGTTTTCAGATTTGAGTTACGAGCTTCAAACTTCTGGTCTTCTTAGGAAAACACCTCCCCTTCCATCCCATTTCATTGCCCCTGATCCAAGGGTGGATCGTCTAGAGGATGGCATAAGATTTGCTGCGTATTTGCCTTGACAAATGGCTAATTCCCACTCGGCTCCGTGGGGGTTTGCTGTGCACCGGGGACAGCAGGCTCCCTGGCTTCCTTGCCGAGAATATTTGTTTAAATGCAGCAAGTCCTTTCTCCAGTGTTGTCTTTGCAAAATGTGGAGGGGTGAGCCTTTTGATGTTTGTATTTACAGTGTTTTCACATCTGGATGTCGTTTGTGACACAGGCTCTCCTCCTTTTTCTATCCCTGCGTCTTCCTGTAAAATTCATTTTGAACATATAAGCTCATGTGGCTTTAATGTGTAGTAGTCGGCCGATGTATTTAGCAGGCCTGTAGTAGGCCAATAAAGAGGTACCTTGGGTCATGCTGTGCGCTCTTGTAAATTTATCCCGAATTAACCCTGATTGGCATCCAGCTCCCCTGCTGTAAAGATACAGATGTGCGCGCTCTCCCAACATCTGCTGTTTCATGAGGAGCTGTGCCATAAATCCACGAACCCCGGTGACCTGGAGCGTGGGCTGAGGGTTTGGGGATGCTTTTGCTCCCGGGCTCCACAGTCAGGAGAGCTCGCCGGGACGGGTACCTGCAGGACAGGACGCAGGTGGCAGCGCTGCTGGCGGAAGGGCAGCTCCATCCCGGCATTTTCACACGAAAATCCCGTCGGTGTTGCAAGAGGGTGTTCTTCTCCCGGAGCAACACCAAGATACGGCCTCCGGTGCAGATCCTTCTTGTGGCTCCCGTTTCATGCAAGTGGTTTGAACATCCTGGTCCAACAGGTTTCTTTGCGGCTTGTATTAATTCAGCTTCATCTTTTAAAGTGCAAACTCGGGCATGGCGGAGCAGGCTCTTTCAGCTGCCTTTACTTGCAAGGGGAAGCAGGGGAAGGAGATCAGTCAGAGCAGCCAGAGCGTCGCTGCAGTCCTGCAGTCAGCCAGGATGCAAAAGGAAAAACATACCCATCAATTCCGAAATGTCAGCAGAGATCCCCTGGAAATTATTTATTGCGTCTGCTGTCGTATTTAATGATTTAACAATATACTAATAATCATAATATATTAACTTTGTGTAGTGATATACCAATCAATATAAAATAATGAACACATCTAATGGATTTAATCGTATACAGATGTTTGCTGCCTTTCTCCCTGAAGATTTTCAGACAATTTCTCAAGGCCAGCTGAAAACCGCGCTCAGGCGGTTCCGTTCCCCTGCCCGAGAGGCAGCCACGGTGCTGGGGCCACATGCGGACACCCCCAACGCCGCAGAGCAGCCGTGCGAGGGCAGGCGGTGCAGAGCGGGGTGCTCAGGGTGCACGGCGAGCGGGCGGGGGCCGCAGGCTGGGGAGGGGGAGGCTGCGCCGGGGGGCACGGCGGCCCTGTGGCCATCGATTAACCGGTTATTGAAGCTCCTAGAATCACTGCAGTAGTAATTATATTTTAAATATAGCCGCTAACAACTGTTTTGTGATGTGAAGGTTAAGCACAATTGAACACTTCCTTTGCTTTTCTCCCTCCGCCTGGATCCAACCCCCCCGGGGTCTGAATGCACCTCGGGGGCACAGGCGGCTGCAACTGAGATGGGAAATAGAAGGGCGGGAGTCGAACCTCAGCCCACGTGCACACCATGCACACCGTGCGCACTCACATGCACGCCCACGCACACCGTGCGCACTCACATGCATGCCCACGCACACCGTGCACACTCACATGCACGCCCACGCACACCGTGCACACTCACATGCACACCGTGCGTGCACACACACACACCGTGCACACTCACATGCACACCATGCGTACCCACGCACGCCGTGCACGCTCACGTGCACACCGTGCATGCCCACACACGCGTTGCACACTCACATGTACACCCTGTGTGCACACCCATGCACACCGTGCACACTCACATGCACACTGTGCATGCACACACACACACCGTGCACACTCACATGCATGCCCATGCACACCGTGCACACTCACATGCACACCGTGTGTGCACACACACACGCCGTGCGCACTCACATGCACACTGTGCATGCACACACACACACCGTGCACACTCACATGCATGCCCATGCACACCGTGCACACTCACATGCACACCGTGTGTGCACACACACACGCCGTGCGCACTCACATGCACACTGTGCATGCACACACACACACCGTGCACACTCACATGCATGCCCATGCACACCGTGCACACTCACATGCACACCGTGTGTGCACACACACACGCCGTGCGCACTCACATGCACACTGTGCATGCACACACACACACCGTGCACACTCACATGCATGCCCATGCACACCGTGCACACTCACATGCACACCGTGCGTGCACACACACACGCCGTGCGCACTCACATGCACACTGTGCATGCACACACACACCGTGCACACTCACATGCAGACCGTGCGTGCACACCCACGCACACCGTGCACACTCACCTGCACACCATGCATGCACACACACACCGTGCACACTCACATGCAGACCGTGCGTGCA